>NC_091978.1:89496309-89796309 GCF_044704955.1 Pristiophorus japonicus | reverse complement strand
CGCCACCAGGGAGCTCATCCCCTGAAGTCCCAAGGGATCCCCGCATCCTTTGCGATCACTGTATATAAGCCGGCCCCTAAGGCCTGTTCCTCACTCTGGAGTGTCTTATTAAAGACCGAGGTCACTGTTACTTTAACCTCCCTGTGTGCAGCCTCATCTGTGTTAGGAACACAATAACTGGCGACGAGAATACAAATCTAATGCAAAGATGCAGCAAACTTGGGCATCCTGGAGAAGTTCTCGGAGGGTGAGGACTGGGAAGCCTATGTCCAACGGCTAGACCAATACTTTGTAGCCAACGAGCTGGACGGAGAAGGAACTGCTGCAGTAAGGAGAAGCGGTCCTCCTCTCAGTCTGTGGGGCACCGACCTACAGTCTCATGAAGAATCTTCTGGCTCCGGTGAAACCCACAGATAAGTCGTATGAGGAGCTGAGTACACTGGTTCGGGAGCATCTTAACCCGAGGGAGAGCGTGCTGATGGCGAGGTATCGGTTCTACACGTGCCAGCGATCTGAAGGTCAGGAAGTGGCGAGCTACGTCGCTGAGCTAAGGCGACTTGCAGGACAATGTGAGTTTGATGGCTACCTGGAGCAAATGCTCAGAGACTTTTTTGTACTGGGCATTGGCCACGAGACCATCCTACGAAAACTTTTGACTGTAGAGACACTGACCCTCAGTAAGGCCATTGCGATAGCACAGGCGTTTTTGTCCACCAGTGATAACACCAAATAAATCTCTCAGCACACAAATGCTAGCAATGTTCATAATATTAACTGGAACTGTGGTTGCGAGCAGAAATGTACAGGGCAGAACCCACGAGTCTGCAACTGCCAGCAGGCCTCAGGTGACCCAGATGACTCAGAGTCCCCAACAAAGGATGAATGCAAGGCAATTCACACCTTGTTGGCATTGTGGAAGCTTCCATTCAGCCTATTTATGCCGCTTCAAAGGGTATGTTTACAAGAGCTATGGAGCAATGGGGCACCTTCAACGAGCTTGCAAATGAGCTGCAAGCTCTGCAAAACCTGCTAACCACCACATGGCAGAGGAAGATCGGTCCATGGTGGATCAAAGCAATTTCAAGTCTCAGAGAGAGGAGGCAGATGCTGAAGTACAAGGGGTGCACACATTTTTGACGAAATGTCCACCTATAATGCTAAACGTAAAATTGAATGGCTTACCTGTAGCAATGGAAGTGGACACTGGCGCTAGCCAATCCATCATGAGTAAAAAGATGTTTGAGAGACTGTGGTGCAACAAGGCATTCAGACCAGCCCTGAGCCCCATCCACACGAAACTGAGAACGTACACCAAAGAGCTTATCACTGTCCCGAGCAGCGCCATGATCAAGGTCACCTACGAGGGCATGGTGCACGAACTTCCACTCTGGATTGTCCCGGGTGATGGCCCCACACTGTTTGGAAAGAGCTGGCTGGGAAAAATCCGCTGGAACTGGGATGACATCCGAGCGCTATCACATGTCGATGCAGCCTCATGTACCGAGGTTCTTAAAAATTTCCTTCCCTTTTTGAGCCAGGTATTGGAAACTTTTCCGGGATGAAGGTGTGGATCCACTTGGTCCCAGAGGCATGACCCATTCACCACAAGGCGCGAGCGGTACCTCACATGATGAGGGAGAGAATGGAAATTGAGCTGGACAGGCTGCAATGCGAGGGCATTATCTTCCCAGTGGAATTCAGCGAATGGACCAGTCCAATTGTTCCAGTACTCAAAAGTAATGGCATGGTCAGGATTTGCGGCGATTATAAAGTAACTATTAATCGTTTCTTGCTACAGGACCAATACCCGCTACCTAAGGCAGACGATCTATTTGCGACGCTGGCAGGAGGCAAGACGTTCACCAAGCTCGACCTGACTTCGGCCTACATGACGCAAGAGCTGGAGGAGTCTTCGAAGGGCCTCACCTGCATCAACACGCACAAGAGACTGTTCATCTACAACAGATGCCCATTTGGAATTCGGTCGGCTGCAGTGATCTTCCAGAGAAACATGGAGAGCCTACTCAAGTCGGTACCACACACGGTGGTCTTTCATGACGACATATTGGTCACGGGTCGGGACATCGCTGAGCTCCTACAAAACCTGGAGGAGGTCCTCCAGCGACTGGATCGGGTAGGGCTGCGGTTGAAGAGGTCGAAATGCGTCTTCATGGCAACAGAAGTGGAGTTTTTGGGGAGAAAGATCGCAGCGGACGGCATTCGGCCCACAGACACCAAGACAGAGGATATCAGGAACACGCCCAGGCCACAGAACATCATGGAGCTGCGGTCGTTTCTGGGACTCCTCAACTATTTTGGTAACTTCCTACTGGGGTTAAGCACCCTTTTAGAGCCCCGATATGTGTTATTGCACAAAGGTGAGAACTGGGTATGGGGAAAAAACCAAGTAATTGCTTTTGAGAAAGTCAGAAACATTTTATGCTCCAACAAGCTGCTTGTATTGTATAACCCTTGTGTAAAAGAATTGTGCTAGCATGTGACGCGTCGTCGTACGGAGTCGGGTGTGTATTACAACAAGCTAACGTTGGGGGAAAGTTGCAATCTGTCGCCTATGCTTCCAGGAGCTTGTCCAAGGCCGATAGAGCCTACAGCATGATTGAGAAAGAGGCATTAGCGTGTGTGTTCGGGGTAAAGAAAATGCATCAGTACCTGTTTGGCCTCAAATTTGAGCTGGAAACCGATCACAAGCCCCTCACATCCCTGTTCGCGGAAAACAAGGGGATAAATACTAATGCCTCAGATTGCATACAAAGGTGGGTACTCGCGCTATCAGCGTATAACTATACCATCCGCCACAGTCCAGGCATCGAGAACTGTGTGGATGCTCTCAGTCGGCTACCATTGCCCACCACGGGGGTGGAAATGGCGCAGCCTGCAAACTTGTTGATGGTGGCGCAGCCCACAGACTTGTTGATGGTCATGGAAGTATTTGAAAATGATAAATCACCTGTCACGGCCTGCCAGATTAGGACTTGGACCAGCCAAGATCCTCTGCAGTCCCTAGTAAAACACTGTGTACTGCATGGGAGCTGGGCCAGCATCCCCGTTGAAATGCAAGAGCCAATCAAGCCATTCCAGCGGCGAAAGGACAAGCTGTCCATTCAGGCAGACTGCCTGTTGTGGGGTAACCGCATAGTGCTACCAAAAAAGGGCAGGGACACGTTCATCTCGGATCTCCACAGCACACACCCGGGTATAGTAATGATGAAAGCGATAGCCTGATCCCTCGTGTGGTGGCTCGGTATCGACTCTGACTTAGAGTCCTGTGTACGGCAATGCAGCGTATGTGCTCAGTTGAGCAACGCGCCCAGAGAGGCACCACTAAGTTTGTGGTCCTGGCCCTCCAGATCATGGTCGAGGATCCACGTCGACTATGCAGGCCCGTTTCTCAGTAAAATGTTCCTGATGGTGGTGGATGCTTTTCAAAATGGATTGAATGTGAAATAATGTCGGGAAGCATCGCCACCGCCACCATTGAAAGCCTGAGGGCCATGTTTGCCACCCACGGCCTGTCTGACATACTGGTGAGTGACAACGGGCCATGTTTCACCAGTGCCGAATTTAAAGAATTCATGACCCGCAATGGGATCAAACATGTCACCTCGGCCCTGTTTAAACCAGCCTCCAATGGGCAGGCAGAGCGGGTAGTACAAACAATCAAACAGAGCCTTAAACGAGTCACATAAGGCTCACTCCAAACCAGCCTGTCCCGAGTACTGCTCAGCTACCGCACGAGACCCCACTCGCTCACAGGGGTGCCCCCGGCTGAGCTACTCATGAAAAGGACACTTAAAACCAGACTCTCGCTGGTTCACCCAAACCTACATGATCAGGTAGAGAGCAGGCGGCAGCAACAAAATGTAAACGATGGTCGCGCCACTGTGTCACGGGAAATTGATCTGAATGACCCTGTATATGTGCTAAACTATGGACATGGTCCCAAGTGGATCGCGGGCACGGTGATAGCTAAAGAAGGGAATAGGGTGTTTGTAGTCAAACTAGACAATGGACAAATTTACAGAAAGCATCTGGACCAAACGAGGCTGCGGTTCACAGACTGCCCTGAACAACTCACAGCAGACACCACCTTTATCGAGCCCACAACACACACCCAAAGGATCAACGACACCACGCCGGACCAGGAAATCGAACCCATCACGCCCAACAGCCCAGCAAGCCCAGGCTCACCTAGCAGCCCTGCAGGGCCAACAACATGCCAGCCCAGCGAGGGCACAGCCAACACACCAGAACAGACATTTGTACCGAGGCGGTCCACCAGGGAAAGAATGTCTCCCGACCGCCTCACCTTGTGATTGGTTTTCACTTTGACTTTGGGGGGGGGAGTGAAGTTGCACGCCTATGTTCCGCCACCAGGGAGCTCATCCCCTGAAGTCCCAAGGGATCCAAGCATTCCTTGGGAGCACTGTATATAAGCCGGCCCCTAAGGCCTGTTCCTCACTCTGGAGTGTCTTATTAAAGACTGAGGTCACTGTTACTTTAACCTCCCTGTGTGCAGCCTCATCTGTGTTAGGAACACAATAACACCTAAATCCTAAGGAAAGCATTTTGATGGCAAGGTATTGGTCCTACACGTATCAACGATCGGAAGGCCAGGAAATGGTGAGCTATGTCGCCGAACTAAGGCGCCTCGCAGGACATTGTGAGTTTGAGGAATTCCTAGAACAAATGCTCAGGGACTTTTTTGTACTGGGCATCGAACATGAGACAATCCTTCACAATCTGTTGACTGTAGAAACTCCGAATCTAAGTAAAGCCATAACAATAGCCCAGGCATTTATGTCCACCAGCGACAACACCAAACAGATTTCGCAGAGTAAAGAAATTTCGGCCAGTTCTGTGCATAAAGTCACGTCGGTCTCGAGCATAAATGTACTTGGCAGAACGTACACGCTGGCTGCTGTGGCCTGACCTCAATTGACCCAGAGTCCGCCATCAATCGTTAATGCGAGGCAGTTAACACCTTGTTGGCATTGTGGAGGTGATCATCGGCCCCATCAATGCCGCTTCAAGCACAATGCGTGCAATGGTTGCAGAACAATGGGACATCTCCAACGAATGTGCAGGCGAGCTGCAAACCCTGCAAACCACCACCTTGCAGAGGAAGATCGATCCACTGTGGATCAGGCTGAATTGAGACTCTTATGGAGGAGGCAGAGGTATACGGGGTACACACATTCACTATGAAATGTCCACCAATAATGTTGAAAGTTGAACTGAACGGTATTCCAGTATCTATGGAACTGGACACGGGGGCAAGTCAGTCCATAATGAGTAAAAAGGCCTTCGACAGGCTGAGGGGCAAAAAGGCACACAGGCCCAAGCTCAGCCCCATTCACACCAAACTAAGGACTTACACCAAGGAACTAATCCATGTAATTGGCAGTGCAGAAGTCAAAGTCTCCTATGACGGAGCAGTACACGAACTCCCGCTGTGGATTGTACACATTGTTTGGCAGAAGCTGGCTGAGAAACATACGCTGGAACTGGAATCACATCCGAGTTCTTTCATCTGTTGACGACGCCTCTGTACCCAGGTTCTGAGCAAGTTCCCATTGTTGTTCGAGCCAGGCATTGGAAGCTTCCAGGGGGTGAAAGTACAGATCCATTTGGTTCCCGGTACGTGATCCATCCACCACAAGGCTCGGGTGATACTGTACATGATGTGTGAAAATGATGTCGGCCGCAGCAATCTTCCAGTGGAACATGGAGAGCCTGCTAAAGTCGGTTCCTTGCACAGTGGTTTTCCAGAATGACATATTGGTTACAGGTCAGGACACCATGGAGCACTTGAAGAATCTGGAAGAGGTTCTTAGTTGGTTGGATCGCGTGGAACTCGGGTTGAAACGCTCGAAGTGTGTTTTCCTGGCACAGGATGTTGAGTTCTTGGGAAGAAGAATCGCAGCGGACGGCATCAGACCCACCGACGCCAAGACGAAGGCCATGGAGAACGCGCTGCGACCACAGAACGTGACGGAACTGCGGTCGTTCCTGGGACTCCTTAACTATTTTGGTAATTTCCTACCTGGGTTAAGCACCCTGCTAGAACCCCTACATGTGCTACTGCACAAGGGAGCCGACTGGGTATGGGGGAATTCACCAGATGCTGCTTTTAAGAAAGCCAGAAATCTGTTGTGTTCAAACAAACTGCTTGTCCTGTATAACCCTTGTAAATGATTAGTGCTAGCTTGCGATGCGTCATCATACGGGGTCGGGTGTGTGTTACAACAGGCTAATGAATCCGGGATTTTGCAACCGGTCGCTTATGCGTCCAGGATGTTTTTCCAAGGCCAAATAGGCCTACAGCATGATTGAAAAAGAGGCTCTGGCGTGCGTCTACGGGGTGAAAAAAATGCACCAGTACTTACTTGGCCTCAAGTTTGAGCTTGAAACTGACCACAAGCCGCTCATATCGCTGTTCTTTGAGAGCAAAGGGATTAATACCAATGCCTCTGCCCGCATCCAAAGATGGGCGCTCATGCTGTCAGCATACAACTATGTAATCTGCCACAGACCGGGCACAGAGAACTGCGCAGATGCTCTCAGTTGGCTGCCATTGCCTACCACCGGGGTGGAAATGGCACAGCCAGTGGACTTGCTCATGGTCATGGAGGCAGTTGAGAACGAGAAGTCCCTCGTTACGTCCCGTCATTTCAGGACCTGGACCAGCCAGGATACTTTACTGTCCTTGGTAAAAAAAACTGTGTCTTCCATGGGAGCTGGTCACGTGTCCCAGTGGGGATGCAGGAGGCGATTAAGCCGTTCTACAGATGCAAAGATGAGTTGTCCCTGCAGGCGGACTGTCTATTGTGTGGTCTTGCCCACGAAAGGCAGAGATACGTTCATATGTGAACTGCACAGCACCCACCCAGGCATCGTAATGATGAAAGCCATAGCCAGATCCCATGTGTGGGGGCCCGACATCAACTCAGATTTAGAGTCATGTGTGCGTCAGTGCAACACTTGCTCTCAACTGAGCAATACACCCAGAGAGGCACCGCTAAGTTTGTGGTCATGGCCCTCCAAACCATGGTCGAGGATCCACGTAGACTATGTAGGCCCATTTCTAGGCAAAATGTTTTTGGCTGTCGTGGACGCTTACTCAAAATGGGTTGAATGTGCAATAATGTCAGTAAGCACGTCCACAGCCACTATTAAAAGCCTACAAACCATGTTTGTCATGCAAGTCAGCGATAACGGGCCGTGCTTCACCAGTGCTGAATTCAAGGAATTCATGACCCGCAATGGGATCAAACACGTCACATCTGCTCCGTTCAAGCCCACATCTAACGGCCAGGCAGAACGGGCAGTTCAGACCATCAAGCAAAACTTGAAACACGTGTCAAAAGGCTCCCTGCAGACCCGGCTGTCACGCGTACTGCTCAGCTACCGCACCAGACCCCACTCACTCACCGGGGTTCCCCCAGTCGAGCTGCTCAAGAAAAGGGCACTCAAAACAAGGCTCTCTCTTGTCCACCCTGATCTCCATGATCACGTGGAGGGCAAGCAGCATCAACAAAGTTTGTACCATGACCGCGCAAATTTGTCACGCGATATTGAGATCAATGATCCTGTGTTTGTTATCAATTATGGACATAGTCCCAAATGGCTCACTGGCATGGTCACTGCCAAAAAAGGGAGTAGAGTGTTTCAGGTCAAATTGGCCAATGGACAAACGCACAGAAAACATTTGGACCAAATCAAATTGCGGTTCACCAACAGCTACAAACAACTCGAAGAAGACACCACCAACTTTGACCCTCCAACACACACACAAGTGGCAACTGACATCATGGTTGACCATGATGCCAAACTCATCATCCCCAGCAGCCCGGCAAGGCCGGCTGCCCAACAGCCCAGTGAAGAACTGACCAACCCACCCACACCCACATTTGTACCGAGACGATCGACAAGGGAGCGTAAAGCCCCAGATCGTCTCACCTTGTAAATAAGTGTACTGTTGACTTCACAGGGGAGTGATGTTATGTATTTAACCCCTTGTAACCTGACCACCAGAGGGCCCACCTGTTGGAATCCCAAGGGATCCCAGCATCCCTTGGGAGCACTATATATAAGTAGGCCACCCATGAGGTACCTGCACTCTGGAGTCTTATTAAAGGAGCTAAGGTCACATTTGCTCATTGTACACGGTACTCAGTTTCATCCTTTATTATGAGTGTACCAATTCACACACTGCCCAAAGCACCACATCCCCAGCACTCAACTACCAACAATCTCGACCTACCAACACTCACACCTACATCTCACACCTTGCACAGAATGACAGGTATTCAACCATGGCAGGCACATCACCCAAACACATTGTTCCATACTAATTCACACACTTTCCTTTCTCTTGCAGGCCGAGGTGGCTCACAACAGGAAGGAGCAGGAGTGGACAGGCGGGGACAAACCAACTGGAGAATAAAGTGCTGCAAATCATTGGGTGCCAGGTGATTGGTGCCGTGGCTTCTGGCAACATTGACCCCCTTGGGGACAACAATGGTATGATCATCCTTACTCCTTCTTTTCACATCCCACTTCCCCCTCACCCCACAAGTGTTTTGCACTTTCCAGCTAATCATGCTGTATGCATGCATTTCTCCCTTCCTTCCCCCCCACCTCACCTTAACCTGCCTCTTGTGCCTTTATGCTTTCAGATAATGAGCGAGCTCCTGAGCACCCTGTCCCTGAGGGCAGCGTAGAGGGTGAGGGAGAAGAGGAGGAGGAAGAACACACCGCATCACTGCATGTCTCACACGCAGGCACCAGCTCAGACACTGGCATTACGCTTTCTTTAGAGGCTAGTATAGTAGCACGATCTGTAGGATATGCAGTGAGGCACCAGGAAAGAGTGGGCAGCAGTAAGGCCAGGAGAAAGGGTAGCTCGGAAGCCAGCTACCTAGAGGGTGAGTTCGTGAGTGAGTTCGCGCACGAGGTCTGCTGCACAGGACTCGGATGAGGACCTCGATGGGGGAGACGCTTAGAATAAGGGTGATGGGCATGCACACGGAGATGAAAGGTGCAATGGCAGGGGTGCCTGAGAGCCTCTCGGCAATGATAAGAAGTGTGGAGGAGTCTGCCTCCAACATTGCATAAGGCTCTGCGCACACCATGGAGCTCAGCATTTCCAGTCTGCAAAGGATGGTAGACTGCCAGAGACCCCGTGGCAATCCAGACCCAATGCCGCGTGTGGTGGGCGACCTGGCAGCTTCGATTGCAGCACCGGCAGAAGCGGTGCAATGTCTTAGTGCTGTAATGCAATCTATGCTTGATAGAATCCAATCTCAGTTTTTCTCATGCAGTCTCACCTTGATAACACGCAAGCTCTGACTGCTGCCATCGTGGCACTGTCGACTGGGGCTTTCACGGTGCCACAGCAGGCCAGCAATCTGTGCGGCAACAGATGCTGAGGTGCTGCCCCAGGGGAGTGTCAGTGGAGCTGGAACCTGCTGTCCTCTCTCGGGATGACAGCATTCCTGTTCCCACCACTGCCACTCCACTGCGCCTTTGCCCTTGTCGCTGGCTTGACCACTCGAGAGGAGCCCTGACTGCTGCCGCCCATGTTGAGGTGGTGCAGTCTACAGCTGGGCCTTCTAGGCCCGGAGCTGGTTGTGTGCATCCTGCAAGGCCATGTGAAGTCTCCTGCGTGGACACTCAGCAGCCTTCCACCAGCTGCAGCCACTGGGCCAACACTTCTTGGAGCACCAGAGCAGGCAAAGGCACGGTAACGAGAGGCACGAAGGGATTGCACCAAGGGTGAATAGTTAACATTTTATTTATAAATAAGTGTTCACTGATTATTGATAAATTTATTAATTCAGTTTGGATTCTTTTGTGGTGCGTCTCATTTCAGCTTTATGCTGTGATATGGCCTGTGACAGGGATGGAACGATGGGGATGTGAGGAGCAATGGGGATCTGGGATTTAATTAATTCAGTCCAGAAGGCCGATTGAGTGACTGCCTCCTCCTTCGCTCCTGTTCCTCCTCGTCCTCTTCATCTTCCTCTCCCTCTTCCTCCTCCTGTGGTGGTCCCACAATCCCTGATGGCAAGGGTTGGGCCCTCATGATGGCCAATATGTGGAGCATGCAGCAGACCACCACAAAATTGGATTCTATTGTAAGGGGAATAGATAGGCATTTCTGTGGCTGCAATTGAGATTCCGCAGAGTACTGGAGGGCTCCTCTCGAGTGGTCAAGGCAGCGGAATCATAGCTTCAGTAGCCCGATGGTCTGCTTGATGTTCCTGGTGGCAGCATGGCCCTCGTTATATGAATGTTGGGCAGGAATGTTGGGGTTACGGAGGGGAGTCATGAGCTACATAGAGAGTGGATAGGCCTTGTCTCCGACCAGCCAGCCGTGAACTTGGCGCAGGATGAAGGCATCAGGGGAAGACAGCAGCAGCCAAGTTCATGGCACCGTGGGTGGCTCTGCTGCACAGGAGGGCAGGAAAAAGAATGGGAGAGCTATAGTGGTAGGGGATTCTATTGTAAGGGGAATAGATAAGGTGTTTCTATGGCCTCAATGGAGACTCCAGGATGGTATGTTGCCTCCCTGGTGCAAGGGTCAAGGATGTCTCGGAGTGGCTGCAGGGCATTCTGGAGGGTGAGGGTGAACAGCCAGTTGTTGTGGTGCATATAGGTACCAACGATATAGGTAAAAAACAGGATGAGAGCCTACAAGCTGAATTTAGGGAGCTAGGAGTTAAATTAAAAAGTAGGACCTCAAAGGTAGTAATCTCAGGATTGCTACCAGTGCCACGTGCTAGTCAGAGTAGAAATAGCAGGATAGTTAAGATGAATACGTGGCTTGAGGAATGGTGCTAGAGGGAGGGATTCAAATTCCTGGGACATTGGAACCAGTTCTGGGGGAGGTGGGACCAGTACAAACCGGACGGTCTGCACCTGGGCAAGACTGGAACCAATGTCCTAGGTGGAGTGTATGCTAGTGCTGTTGGGGAGGGTTTAAACTAATATGGCAGGGGATGGGAATCTATGCAGGGAGTCAGAGGGAAATAAAAAGGGGGCAGAAGCAAAAGGTAGGAAGGAGAAAAGTAAGAGTGGAGAGCAGAGAAATCAAAGGCAAAAATCAAAGGGCCACATTACATCATAATTCTAAAAGGACAAAGAGTGTTAAAAAAACAAGCCTGAAGGCTCTGTGTCTCAATGCAAGGAGCATTCGTAATAAGGTGGATGAATTAACTGCGCAGATAGCTGTTAACGGATATGATGTCATTGGGATTGCGGAGACATGGCTCCAGGGTAACCAAGGCTTGGAACTCAACATCCAAGGGTATTCAATATTCAGGAAGGATAGACAGAAGGGAAAAGGAGGTGGGGTAGCATTACTGGTTAAAGAGGAGATTAACGCAATAGTAAGGAAGGACATTAGCTTGGATGATGTGGAATCTGTATGGGTAGAGCTGCGGAACACCAAAGGGCAGAAAATGCTAGAGGGAGTTGTATACAGACCACCAAACAGTAGTAGTGAGGTTGGGGATGGCATCAAACAGGAAATTAGGGATGCGTGCAATAAAGGTGCAGCTGTTATCATGGGTGACTTTAATCTACATATAGATTGGGCAAACCAAACTGGTAGCAATATGGTGGAGGAGGATTTCCTGGAGTGTATAAGGGACGGTTTTCTAGACCAATATGTCGAGGAACCAACTAGAGGGCTCGCCATCCTAGACGTGGTGTTGTGTTTTGAGGGAGGATTAATTAGCAATCTTGTTGTGCGAGGCCCTTGGGGAAGAGTGACCATAATATGGTAGAATTCTTCATTAAGATGGAGAGTGACACAGTTAATTCAGAGACTAGGGTCCTGAACTTAAAGAAAGGAAACTTCGATGGTATGAGATGTGAATTGGCTAGGATAGACTGGCAAATTATAATTAAAGGGTTGATGGTGGATAGGCAATGGCAAACTTTTAAAGATCACATGGATGAACTTCAACAATTGTACATCCCTGTCTGGCGTAAAAATAAAACGGGGAAGGTGGCTCAACCGTGGCTAACAAGGGAAATTAGGGATAGTGTTAAATCCATGGAAGAGGCATATAAATTGGCCAGAAAAAGCAGCAAACTTGAGGACTGGAAGAAATTTAGAATTCAGCAGAGGAGGACAAAGGGTTTAATTAGGAGGGAGAAAATAATGAGAGTAAACTTGCTGGGAACATAAAAACTGACTGCAAAAGATTCAATAGATATGCGAAGAGAAAAAGATTAGTGAAGACAAATGTAGGTCCCTTGCAGTCAGATTCAGGTGAATTTATAACGGGGAACAAAGAATGGCAGAGCAATTGAATAAATACTTTGGTTCTGTCTTAATGAAGAAAGACACAAATAACCTTCCGGAAATACTAGGGGACCGAGTGTCTAGCGAGAAGGAGGAACTGAAGGAAATCCTTATTAGTCAGGAAATTGTGTTAGGGAAATTGATGAGAGTGAAGGCCGATAAATCCCCAGGGCCTGGTAGTCTGTATCACAGAGTACTTAAGGAAGTGGCCCTAGAAATAATGGATGCATTGGTGATCATTTTCCAACAGTCTATCGATTCTGGATCAGTTCCTATAGACTGGAGGGTAGCTAATGTAACACCACTTTTTAAAAATGAGGGAGAGAGAAAACCCGGAATTATAGACTGGTTAGCCTGTCATCGGTAGTGCGGAAAATGTTGCAATCAATTATTAAAGATATAATAGCAGCGCATTTGGAAAGCAGTGACAGGATCGGTCCAAGTCAGCATGGATTTATGAAAGGGAAATCATGCTTGACAAATCTTCCGGAATTTTTTGAGGATGTAACTAGTAGAGTGGATAAGAGAGAACCAGTGGATGTGGTGGCCTATTTGAACTTTCAAAAGGCTTTTGACAAGATCCCACACAAGAGATTAGTGTGCAAAATTAAAGCACATAGTATTGGGGGTAATGTATTGATGTGGATAGAGAACTGGTTGGCAGACAGGAAGCAAAGAATAGGAATAAATGGGTCCTTTTCAGAATGGCAGACAGTGACTAGTGGGGGACCGCAAGGTTCAGTGCTGGGACCTCAGCTATTTACAATATACATTAATGATTTAGATGATGGAATTGAATGTACTATCTCCAAGTTTGCAGATGACACCAAGCTGGGTGGCAGTGTGAACTGTGAGGAGGATGCTAAGAGGCTGCAGGGTGAACTGGACAGGTTAGGTGAGTGGGCAAATGCATGGCAGATGCAGTATAATGTAGATAAATGTGAGGTTATCCACTTTGGTGGCAAAAACAGGGAAGCAGAATATTATCTGAATGGTGACAGATTAGGAAAAGGGGAGGTGCAATGAGACCTGGGTGTCATGGTACATCAGTCATTGAAAGTTGGCATGCAGGTACAGCAGGCGGTGAAGGCAAATGGCATGTTGGCCTTCATAGCGAGAGGATTTGAGTATAGGAGCAGGGAGGTCTTACTGCAGTTGTACAGGGCCTTGGTGAGGCCACACCTTGAATATTGTGTACAGTTTTGGTCTCCTAATCTGAGGAAGGACTTTCTTGCTATTGAGGAAGTGCAGTGAAGGTTCACCAGACTGATTCCCAGGATGGCAGGACTGACATATGAAGAAAGACTGGATCGACTAGGCTTATATTCACTGGAATTTACAAGAATGAAAGGGGATCTCATAGAAACATATAAAATTCTGACAGATTGGACCGGTTAGATGCAGGAAGAATGTTCCTGATGTTGTGGAAGTCCAGAACCTGGGGTCACAGTCTAAGGGTAAGGGGTAAGCCATTTCGCACTGAGATGAGGAGAAACTTCTTCACTCAGAGAATTGTGAACCTGTGGAATTCTCTGCCACAGAAAGTTGTTGAGGCCAGTTCGTTAGATATATTCAAAATGGAGTTAGATGTGGCCCTTACGGCTAAAGGGATCAAGGGGTATGGAGAGAAAGCAGGAATGGGCTACTGAAATTGCATGATCAGCCATGTTCATATTGAATGGTGGTGCAGGCTCGAAGGGCCGAATGGCCAACCCCTGCACCTATTTTCTATGTTTCTATGTTTTGCCAGGATAGCAGGCATTGACATTGAAGATTCATTATCTGGTGGTGGGATATTAAATGAGTGGTAGCATTTGCAGTTAGGAAAGATCTCAAGATTGCTATGAGGTGCCTGCAAAGCCACGTGGGTGCAGTCAATGGCGCCCTGCACCATGGGGAATACCGCTACCTTGGCAAAGCCACATGCACGCTCGTCGTGCTTCTCTCTGGTGCTGGGGAAGTAAATGTAGTCCCGTCCCTTCTCCTACTCTAGAGTGCATCAGTGACCTCCGGGATGCAGTGATGGATGACAAACTGCGAGATGTTAGCTATGTCTCCTGTTGCACAAGGAGTCACTGGCAAAGAAATTGAGGGTGACAGTGTCTTTGATTGCCACTGAGAGAGCCGTGGTCGCTCTGATCTGTGGCTGGAGGTCTGGTTGCAGGAGGTGTCAGAGTTCTGTACCCACCTCCTTGGTGAAGCGGAGCCTTCTAATACACTGCTCCTCACTTATTTAGAAATAGGAGAAGTGCTCTCGGAATACTGTCGGAGGGCAAGGCCTCCTGTTGAGTGCCCTGATGGCCCTCCTCCTCCCTCTGACCACATGTTCCAGTCTTTCTCGCTGCCTCCGCTCTCTCTGCCGTAGGTCCTGGAGGGCGAGATCAACTGCCAGTACAGCCCCCAGTGTAGCACTTTGATTTTTTAAAGAATAAATGTAGCTACATTTTAGTTGCCACAACACTCCTGATACTAAATGATGGAATGAGACTGTTGCACTATGTGAAACTGACAAGAAAGCACTAACATTCCACTAACCTACAGCTGCGACTCATTACTGATAATCCCTTTAAATAACGTATCTGAAGCTGGATTCCTGTTGCTTCATGCCACCTCTCTCGGTTGCTGTTTTTTCCAGGCACTAAGGTAAGTGGCAACAATCAGTTTCACAGATCAGGCGGCCAGTGAGTGGTGCACACTCACTGACGTCACGATCCACCTGGCGTTGAGGCTCCTGATGAAAACTGTTAGCAGCGGCGCTGTGGGGCGGGGTGGGGGGAGGGGAGGGGGTGATTTGGCGTGTGGCATTGGATTCGTCTTACCCCAGCGATGCGACTCTAGCGCCCCGTTAGCGCCGTCTGCTGCCGCTAACGGGAGGCGGTAAGGTATTGAATTTCCCCCTTAAGTTAACTTAACAACGTTACCAATACAAGTGTGCATGAGGGAATAGGGTGCACTTCTGATTGAGAATCATAGAATCTTCCAGCACAGAAGGAGGCCGTTTGGCCTATTGTGTCTGTGCTGGTGCTTTGAAAAAACTTTCCAATTAGTCCCACTGCCCTGCTCTTTCCCCCAAGCCCTGCAAATGTTTCCTTTTCAAGTATATATCTGATTCCCTTTTCAAAGTTACTACTGAATCTGCTTTCATCACCCTTTCAGGCAGTGCATTCAGATAATAACAACTAGCTATATTCCACATTCCTACCACGCCCTGGATAAAGAAGGTTCTCCTGAATACACAATTGAATTTATTAGTGACTTCTATTTATGGCCTCTAGCTCTGGTCATCCCAGTAAGTGGAAACATCTTCTCTACATCTACTCTATCAAACCATTTCATAATCTTAAAGATCCCTGTTGGTTCACCCCTCGGTCTTCTCTTTCCTTGAGAAAAGAGCCCCAGCCTGTTCTTTCCTGATCGATATAAACTCTCAGTTCTGGTATAAGTCCAGTAAATCTTTTTTGCACCTTCTCCACTGCACATATATCTTATTTTATAATATGGAGACCAGAACTATTCGCAATAATCCAAATGTGGTCTAACCAAGGTTCTATACCAGTTCTTTATCAGATGAATATGTGGCTTGAGGAGTGGTGCAGAAGGAGGGATTCAAATTGCTGAGACATTGGAACCGGTTCTGGGGGAGGTGGGACCAGTACAAACTGGATGGTTTGCACCTGGGCAGGACCGGAACCAATGTCCTAGGAGGAGTGTGTGCTAGTGCTGTAAGGGAGGAGTTAAGCTAATATGGCAGGGGGAATGGGAACCTATGCAGGGAGACAGAGGGAAATAAAATGGAGGCAGAAGCAAAAGATAGAAAGAAGAAAAGTAAAAGTGGACGGCAGAGAAACCTAAGGCAAAAAGCAAAAAGGGCCACGTTACAGCAAAATTCTAAAGGGGCAAAGTGTGCTAAAAAGACAAGCCTGAAGGCTCTGTGCCTCAATGCGAGGAGTATTCGGAATAAGGTGGACGAATTAACTGCGCAGATAGCAGTTAACGGATATGATGTGATTGGCATCACGGAGACATGGCTCCAGGATGACCAAGGCTGGAAACTCAACTTCCAGGGGTTTTCAACATTTAGGAAGGATAGACAGAAAGGAAAAGGAAGTGAGGTGGCATTGCTGGTTAAAGAGGAAATTAATGCAATAGTAAGGAAGGACATTAGCTTGAATGATGTGGAATCGGTATTGTTGGAGCTACGGAATACCAAAGGGCAAAGAATGCTCGTGGGAGTTGTGTACAGACCACCAAACAGTAGTAGTGAGGTTGGGGACAGCATCAAACAAGAAATTAGGGATGCGTGCAACAAAGGTACAGCAGTTATTGTGGGCGACTTTAATCTACATATTGATTGGGCTAACCAAACTGGTAGCAATGCGATGGTGGAGGATTTCCTGGAGTGTATTAGGGATGGTTTTCTAGACCAATATGTCAAGGAAGCAACTAGAGGGCTGGTCATCCTAGACTGGGTGATGTGTAATGAGAAAGGACTAATTAGCAATCTTGTTGTGTGACGCCCCTTGGGGAAGAGTGACCATAATATGGTAGAATTCTTTATTAAGATGGAGAGTGACACAGTTAATTCAGAGACTAGGGTCCTGAACTTAAGGAAAGGTAACATTGATAGTATGAGGCATGAATTGGCTAGAATAGACTGGCAAATGATACTTAAATGGTTGATGGTGGACAGGCAATGGCAAACCTTTAAAGATCATATGGATGAGCTTCAACAATTGTACATCCCTGTCTGGAGTAAAAATAAAATGGAGAAGGTGGCTCAACCGTGGCTAACAAGGGAAATTAAGGATAGTGTTAAATCCAAGGAAGAGGCATATAAATTGGCCAGAAGAAGCAGCAAACCTGAGGACTGGGAGAAATTTAGAATTCAGCAGAGGAGGACGAAGGGTTTAATTAGGAGGGGAAAAATAGAGTATGAGAGGAAGCTTGCTGGGAACATAAAAACTGACTGCAAAAGCTTCTATAGATATGTGAAGAGAAAAAGATTAGTGAAGGCAAATGTAGGTCCCTTGCAGTCAGATTCAGGTGAATTTGTAATGGGGAACAAAGAAATGGCAGACCAGTTGAATAAATATTTTGGTTCTGTCTTCACGAAGGAAGACACGAATAACCTTCCAGAAGTACGATGGAACCGAGTGTCTAGTGAGAAGGAGGAACTGAAGGATATCCTTATTCGGCGGGAAATTGTGTAAGAGAAATTGATGGGATTGAAGACTGATAAATCCTCAGGGCCTGATAGATTGCATCCGAGGGTACTTAAGGAAGGGCCGTAGAAATAGTGGATGCATTGGTGATCATTTTCCAACAGTCTATCGACTCTGGATCAGTTCCTATGGACTGGCGGGTAGCTAATGTAACACCACTTTTTAAAAGAGGAGGAAGAGAGAAAACAGGGAGTTATAGACCGGTTAGCCTGACATCAGTAGTGGGGAAAATGTTGGAATCAATTATTAAAGATGAAATAGCAGCGCATTTGGAAAGCAATGACAGGATCGATCCAAGTCAGTATAGATTTATGAAAGGGAAATCATGCTTGACAAATCGTCTGGAAATTTTTGAGGATGTAACTAGTAGAGTAGACAAGGGAGAACCAGTGGATGTGGTGTATTTGGACATTCAAAAGGCTTTTGACAAGGTCCCACACAAGAGATTGGTGTGCAAAATCAAAGTACATGATATTGGGGGTAATGTACTGATGTGGATAGAGAACTGGTTGGCAAACAGGAAGCAGAAAGTTGGGATAAACGGGTCCTTTTTAGAATGGCAGGGAGTGACTAGTCGGGTGCCACAGGGCTCAGTGCTGGGACGCCAGCTCTTTACAATATATATTAATGATTTAGATGAAGGAGTTGAGTGTAATATCTCCAAGTTTGCAGATGACACTAAACTGGGTGGCGGTATGAGCTGTGAGGAGGATGCTAAGAGGCTGCAGGGTGACTTGGACAGGTTAGGTGAGTGGGCAAATGCATGGCAGTATAATGTGGATAAGTGTGAGGTTATCCACTTTGGGGGCAAAAACATAAAGGCAGAATATTATCTGAATGGCGGCAGATTAGGAAAAGGGGAAGTGCAACGAGACCTGGGTGTCATGGTTTATCAGTCATTGAAAGTTGGCATGCAGGTACAGCAGGCTGTGAAGAAGGTAAATGGTATGTTGGCCTTCATAGCTAGGGGATTTGAGTATAGGAGCAGGGAGGTCTTACTGCAGTTGTACAGGGCTTTGGTGAGGCTTCACCTGGAACACTGTGTTCAGTTTTGGTCCCCTAATCTGAGGAAGGACGTCCTTGCTATTGAGGGAGTGCAGCGAAGGTTCACCAGACTGATTCCCGGGATGGCTGGACTGACATATGAGGAGAGACTGGATCAACTGGGCCTTTATACACTGGAGTTCAGAAGGATGAGAGGGGATCTCATAGAAACATATCAAATTCTGACGGGACTGGACAGGTTAGATGCGCAAAGAATGTTTGCGATGTTGGGGAAGTCCAGCACCAGGGTACACAGTCTTAGGATAAGGGGTAGGTCATTTATGACTGAGATGAGGAGAAACTTCTTCACTCAGAGAGTTGTTAACCTGTGGAATTCCCTACCGCAGAGAGTTGTTGATGCCAGTTCATTGGATATATTCAAGAGGGAGTTAGATATGGCCCTTTCGGCTAAAGGGATCAAGGGGTATGGAGAGAAAGCAGGAAAGGGGTACTGAGGGAATGATCAGCCATGATCTTGTTGAATGGTGGTGCAGGCTCAAAGGGCAGTGTGGCAGGGCTAGGAGCACAAATGCTGTCATCTGGCGAAAGGACTGTACGTTTGTACTCCATGGAGTCACTACCATTCTCCTGGAGCGGTGCCTCAGCAATCCTAGTACTCTGTTGGAGAGCAGATTACTGGAGTGCTGTAATGACCCAGAAGCCCCTTTGAACAGTCGTTTGCAGAGCCATGATGGCAGCAGTCTGAGCTTGCAAGACAGCCGTTTGATCTTCCATGCCTGCAATCTACGATTGCATGACTTCAGTCTGACCTTCCACTGTAGCATTCAGATGTTGGATGGACGCTGCTTGTGCTTCAATCGAAGCTGAGGCATCGGCCATCAGACGCTGCATCATGGTTGGTTCCACAGGTGTGCTCACAGACGTAGCTACCAGTTCCATGTTGGAAAGGATGGGCTTCAAGATCTGAGAAAAGCCCTGTGCCAAGTTAGTGCTGGGCTCCTCCATGCTCCTTGACTTTGAACACAGGCTCTTTGGCAGGCATTCCAGTGCACCAGATATTTGGGTGTGTACACCCATCAGCCGCCTTCTATAGCCTGGCCCATCAAAATCCTCGTCTGAGGCCTCTGCAGCAGAACTAGTGCATGGCCTCACCCTCCAATAAGTTGGCACCTGCGTGATCCTTGCCCCCTGCCCTGGCTGCAGCGCACTTGTGCATGGTCTCTCACTATGTGCAGACCCCGTCACTATGTTATCCTCTAAATTACGCACAGTGTCAGTATCTGAGCTGGTGGCTGCGACTGTGAAATCGAGTGACTGTGTGACTTCACCTTCACCTTTTTGCTCTTCTTCCACTGCCTGGGCAGGTTGCTGTTCTTGGGATTTGAAAGGTAAAAGGGGCAAGAGTATGGTTGTGGTGAGGGGAGAGGCTAAAGTAAGAAGTGCATGCTCACACCATCAGCAGCTTCTCAGTCATAAGAGATTGTGGGATGAGGGAGAAGTGGGATGAGAGGAGGAGGATTAGGTATGTGAATACCCTCCTCTTCAATGGCTTCATCCCACCATTATGGGAAGTGCCATGGCCTCAGCAATGGCACTTCCCATAATGGCCAACACTATCTCCTCCATGGGGGTTGGAACATGTAAGCATGCGACTCCCCCTCCAGTTAGTTCCTGCTGCCTCTGGTTGTGCACCAACTTCTCCTACAATAGAGAAGGAAAGTGATTCAGTGAGTGTCATGCAATCTGTTGAGTAATGTGGCTGTCGTGGTTGAATAGCTGCCAGTTTGTGCAAGCTGTGAGATGTGGCTCTGAGGGTTGCAACAGTGCTAAGTGGGTGAGGGAGAGGTGAAACATATGAATGTTAGGATTGAGTCCTAGTCGATGAGGCCAGTGGTGCAGATGGTGGGATATGACATGTGAAGATGCATTCACTGACCTTGACCACTCATGTGAGATAATTAAACATCTTCCTGCACTGCATCCAAGTTCTTGTAACTATACTCCTGACATTAACCCACTCCGTTATCTCTTGCCACTGTCTTCTGGGCATATGTCTGGAGGGCCTTTGGCTTCCCTGAGGGTACAGGCCATCTCTCCTTCTTTCCACCTCTTCAAGCAAGACCTGCAGTGCAGGGTCCTAATACCTTGGTGCCTGCTCTCTCCTATGGTCAGCCATTATTTGCTCTTTCCCAGGTCAGACTCACTTGTAGAAGACTCCCAGTACCTATTACAGCCACAAAGCACCTCCCCTTTAAGAGCTGCAGGCTAGCTTTAAGTAGTTTCGGTTGCTTTAGCCACTCATGATATTGGGGCTTGTAAAAGTTAATTTTCAGTGGCAGAAAGGTTGTTTGGCAGTAATGCTTATCACACTATTAAAAATTCACTTACTCTTGAATGGTTATCCCTAACTTTTTCTGGCATGTTTAGTAGGTATCTAATGGGTAAGTACTGCAACTTCATACCCTTCAAGTATTATAATGCTGAGTCTTTCAGTGAGGTACTGGTATAGCAAAGCTTGTGGAGAGCGGGGCAAATTGGACATTTGGATTTCCGTGTTTTACTGCACATGAGTAGATGCTGGAAATATTTTGATTGATTTACACCATAATAACGGTGAACACTGATAGCCTCAACAACAACTATTTGTATTGATATCATTGATATAACGCCTTTAACATAGTAAAATATCCCAAGGTGCTTCACAGGAGAGTTATCAAACAAAATTTGACATCAGGCCACATAAGGAGATATGAGGGCAGAGGACCAAGTAAGTTTTAAGGTGTGTTTTAAAGGAGGAGCGAGAGATGGAAAAGCTTAGGGAGGGGATTCCAGAGCTGAAGGCACGCTGCCAACTGTGGAGCGATTTAAAAAAGGGGATGCTCAAAAGGGCAGAATTGGAGGAGTGCGGAGATCTCGCAGGGTTGTAAGCAATGTTTCCTGTCAATTTTTGGGGGCCATGCGGACCCTTTAAGGGGCTGCACGACCTATTCAAAATTCCGCGCATACGTGGTTTTTTCAATTTAAAAGCCAGCTCAACAGCCACGCAGGATCTCAAGAGCCCTGCGTGCTGCGTCGCTAAAAGGGAACGTTGTTTGTAGGGCTGGAGGAGGTTACAGAGATATGGAGGGGCGCAAATCTGGGTTTGTAAATGTTCTTTCCATTTTACAAGATACGCCAGCCAGTGCAGGAAATTCAGAGTCCACGATAAATGACCAAACGGGTCGTATACCGGTTTTGTTGGCTGTTCGATGGGATTTCCGAATGGAAACCTGAATTATATATTTTTTGTAACTTTTATCTTTTAGCTAACTAATTTGCAGTGCAATTCCGCGTTCACAATCAGTGACCGGATCAGTAAATCACTCACATGTCACAGCAAATAACTTGGTGTTCTTTTACACAGGTGCAGTATAAACAGTCATTGGTCTTCCAGGATTCGCCAACTTTATAATGCTGGAGATGATATTTGCACACATCTGGAAAATACAAACATGTAACCTCACAAAACAGACATCAGGGAAAGGGGGTCCTATCAGAAATAAAGTAACCTGGCTAAATTTGGCCAGAATGAAGATCGAAAAGTCAAAAGTTCGAATTAACCTAATGTCAGGTTGTGTCTTCTGTAATAGTTGTACATAAATGTATTTATTGTACCAACGTATAGATTAGTGGTTCTCAAACTGGGCTCTGTAGAGACTTTCCAGAGGGTCCGTGAATAAAACCCTAATTGGGGATGGAGAGCAAACCCGTAGGGAGTGGCTGAACGCGGCGGCGAATGATTACCATGGCAGCAGTGGCTGTGCACTGCAGGAACAAGAGGAGAAGGAGGGAGGGAAAACTGCTGCTGTTGCTGCTGGTATTGGAACAGTTTTTGGTAGCCTTATTATTAGCTATGCCAGAAACCCTTATCTGAAGCAGCAGTTGTTCCCGTGTGCTATACTTGGATTTGCCCTGTCTGTAGCTATGGGACTCTTCTGTTTAACAGTCGCTATGTTGTTTGCTGTGTAAAATTTGCTGGTAAACTGAATAGCCTAATCACGTACAAATGTAATTAATATTTCACTGACTCCCACAAATATTTATGTTGGTGTCCTGGAAATGTACATTTCCTAAGTCCGAATAAAAGAAAAAAAAGACAAAAAATTTGAGAGAACCACTAGTATAGATATACTGCCAGAAGATTGTTTTTAAAAATAAAGGGCTAGAAATTGAGTAGCGCCCCGTTTGGGGTGATAACTTTTGCGGGAGTGCAATAGTATCGCCAGGTGTTGCCCAATTCCAGTGGACGTGAACCTCTGGTTTAGCGCTCCAGGAAGGAAGTGGAGCCCTAGATCAAGCACTATCTCTTCCCTTGGAGCGCCAAATGGAGCAAGAGGGGCAGTAGCAGCAATGTCCCGTGCAACGCTGTCAGAATCACAGGCTCCTTCGCTCCCTTAAAGGGAAGGGCTATTGCTAACGTGCTTTGATGGTAAGCCTGGGAATCGTGGGCGATGTGATCTGCGATCCACGAGGAGCAACCCCAAGCAGTGTAAGAGAGTGCAGGGCTGGTCTAGCACGTCATGGGAAACATTCAAAAAGCATCAGAGGATTCAGAATAACATTTTGGCATACCCGGCCGCCAACGCCTTTAAGTACTACTTTCCAAGCAGCCGGTCAAGCTCACAATGCCTCCTGCAGCTGCCGTTGTTGACGCCCAGTAATGCTGCAGGGGACGGAAGGGAATTTAGGATCCAGGGCACTGCGCACTGGATGATGTCATGATCTCTGGGACGCAGGGAATCATGGTGATAAGGTTTACCACCAGCGCTAACCTGCAAAGGATGTTTGTAGGCGTCGGTACTTTCACTGCTCCCAGTTGGAAAGCTGTTAGCGTCCCATTATCGCCCTCTCCCCTCCCCCCTGGAGGCACTACTGGAGGCAAAGGAGGCCAATTTCTCTCCCAAAATATATTACCACAACGTGAAAAAAAATCAATTTACTTTTAAATGGGTTTAAATGTAGGTGGTATTTAAAATAGAGTGAAATACACATAATCCTGGGAAACAGGACTGTAGAAAAGATATATTGGCCCGGAGTTTGCGGTCAATGGCGAAGCAAAGGCTTCCGCCGCTGGCCCCGAAGTAATCTTCCTACAAAAATCTCGCGATCTCTGTGGCGAGAAGTTTTCCTTTTTCGACACATAAGTGAGATCAGTGTAATGCCGTTGTGACATCAACAAGCTGTCTAAGCAGCCAATCACAATGCAGAAATCTCACAGACAACGAAACAGGAAGTGAAGAAGTTGTTTTTATTTGGACTTTTAAAAATGTCACAGAGAGCTAAACAAAGATTGGGGCTCTCATTTGGGGAAAAGGTAAACCTGAAAAAAAGTTGAACAAACTTTAAAATATCATATTTTAAAGTTTCTTAAAAATTGTACTTTTTGTCATAATGGAGAAATTTGACACCCCACAAAATTAAAATTAGTTTTTTCAGGGCCATAATGTTTCTATAGCCCTCAATATGCTGTAAAACCCCAGTTACACCAGATCCAACAACGCCTAACACTTAATGGGGTATTTAACAGCGATATTACTGCAGAAAAATGCAAGTTTTCGTCAGTTTCACTGATTACACTGATTGTCGACTATGGAGGTGGGGCGGGGGTCGAAACAGTGAATGACTGACCTCAACTTGAGGATGCCCACGTTTAGATGTGTGTGTGCTCAATCTTGAAGTTAAGATCAGTTTCAAAGGGGTAATAACACAGAACGCTTTTAGTATTTGGTTATTACCCATCACAAATTCCAGGCCATTCACTTTTGTTACAATATTCATCCTGGCCAGTTGAAAAAGGTTTCATTTAAATCCAGCAAGTAGTTTAAAATGTAGCATCTAGCCTCTGTTAAAAGAATTGGTAAATAAAATGAAAAGCAAGAAACATGAAAGATGTATAAAAAAACACTCTGTAAATCCTCATCATAGGCAGTCCCTCGAAGCGAGGATGTCTTGCTTCCACTTCAAAAAGTTCACAGGTGTTTCAATGAAGAACCTAATATTCCAGGTCCCGAACTACATGTTGAAGGGTGGAAGATGCCTGTGCATGGATTTTTTTAACATGTGGTGGCCGTTGCACACCAGCCACCACATGGGCTTGACAGAGCTAGGTCTTGGTCCAGTGGCAAGGATTACCCAAGACAACTGAGACCAGCTCTGCTGCACGGACCTTGTGCGCACACATATCGCAGCAGACACACTGATCCCGTCAGCCTGGCCGGGATTTGATCCCAGGTCCCTTTGAAGGTCACAGTCTGGGCTGTGGGTACCAGACCCTTTCTGTCCAACAACCACCGTGTGATGCAATTTAGCACAAGAACCAATCCCCCTCCCCAATACCCACGGCCATTTATCCCAGCTGTCGCCGTTCCTCACTTACTAGTCCAGTAACATAACCACTGTGCAACATGGCTTAAAGTATATGATGGCTCCATAACAATTTAAAACAATGTAACTGCAGTGCAATTCAAAACATATTTGGGTAAAAATGCAGGATATTGGTCTGGGTAAACAAATTAATGACTATCGACAGGAATCTAGTAAATACAATTTGACAAATGCCACATTACCTTGTATCTGCCAATAGCAGTCTGCCTTGGATTCGGGAATCACTAATCCCAACAAGAAAGGGAGAATGAGGGATCTGAACCTTCTGTGCTCCATGAGTGACGGTTGGCGGATACTCTTGATGTTTGCTGCTCACCAGCTCCCGGAAGGTCCGATACGCTTTCTATAAGACTCGGGTTTAACGAGTCAAGTAACTCGCAGTTTAAACAAATCGGCAACTGCCTGTCTGTAAAATTATTCCACGTACTAAGAGGGGTGAAAAATAATGCAATCAATTTCTAGCAAAAAAGTGATGTGTCTCTTACACGATTTGCCTCACAATGAAGTAAGCTTTGGAAGATCAACCCAATTACTTTTTTTTTTACAAAGTTAGCTAAGGATGGTGTACCTTTGGTTTGGGAAAACTACATTAAGACACGGCTCTTAAAAGTAACTTGTTGATGTCAGGTGGTATTGCTCACTGTGAAAAATAATTTTAAAAAGCTCACTCTAACCCTAACTATCTTTTCACTTGTAACTAATACTCAAATTATTTCTGTCTCACATTCTCTAACTTTCTGTTTGTTACCCAGCGTTCTCTTGTCTTGTTTGACCCGTACTTTTTTCTGGCTGCCTGGGTGTAGATATACTGTACTATGGATTCCAACAGTTGCAACAGTATCTTTTTGCAGCCAATGGGGTTCTTTATCATTGATACTTTCAGTTCCACCAGTAGAGCTCTCACTCATTGCTTTAAATCATAGAATCATACGGCACAGGAGGAGGCCATTCGGCCTATTGTGCCTGTGCCAATTAGTTTAAAATGTACACAGAACAGGAGTGTCTGCACTCTATTTACAAAAGAGCTCTAAATGTCATTACTGTATGAAGTATTAGGTGGTCCCATAGACCCCTGAACTAATTTTCAACCACGTTTGACACTGCTTAGGAGGAATCTGCTTTGTGAACCACATGTCGGAGACTGTCTCCTTCTCAGGTTCTCAAAACATTCCTCTCCAGAGTCAGGCCCTACTCCGAGTCCAGAGTTACAATACAACATTTGCATTGTTGCAAAGCAGAAACTGCTTCACAATGAATTTAAAATTGCAATATTAACACATCCTTCAGTAATGTGGAGAGACTGGAGTAGCTGGGATTGTTCTCTTTACAGCAGAGAAAGTTAAAGGGAGACCTAATAAAGGCATTCAAAATTACAAGGGGTTTTAATAGAGCAAGTAGGGAGAAACTGTTTCCTCTGGCAAGTGGGTCGGTAACCAGAGGTCATTGTTTTAAAATAATTGGCAAAAGAACTAGAGGGGAAAATGAAGAGAAATGTTGTAAGGTTTTTGCTTTCCTTGTCCTTACTACAGTTCTTTGACTCTGGGATTTACAAGAACAAAATGTACACGACACAAAGGCTTAGGCTCAACCCAAAACTATTAGTTTATTAAAACCAACAAAACACGGAAAAAACCCTTTGGAGATTTGGTTGAAGCATACAATCAATCCGGCTGGTCATCACCGATGTCGATTGTGGGCCCTGGAGCTGGGAATGACCAGTTCCCGTCCGTCTTCACCTGACTGCCGCAGTCCTCGAGAGCGAGAGAGTGTCTTCCTGTGTGTTTTCCTGTCGATGTCCTTCCGTCTTAAAGTTTCTTTGTCACAAAGCCTTCCCCCAACCGTAGTTTCACTTGCTGGGCTTCTGAGGTTGACTGTCAGCCCTTTCCTTGGTTGCAGCTTGTGTTCCGAAGACTGGCTGGCTTCTGTTTTTGTACTGCTGTGTTCTGTAGCCTTCGAAAAATGGATCTTCTTTAGACTAAAAACCAACTTGCAATCTTGTAACTGATTTAACATGATGGCCGGCCGCATCAAATGAATATGATGGCCGCATCAAATGTGAACTCTTGATGGCTAATTGTTCCTCATCTAGAGTCATTGTTCATGATTACCTTCCCAAGGTGACTTAATGGTTGGTTTTCTGGTAGCATTCATATCCAACTGGCTCAGGGTCCGGTCCATTATCTCATCATCATAGGCAGTCCCTCAGAATAGAGGAAGACTTGCTTCCACTCTTAGCATGAGTCCTTAGGTGGCTGAATAGTTCAATACGAGAACCACTGTCCCTGTCACAGGTGGGACAGATAGTTGTTAATGGAAAGGGTGGGTGGGACAGGTTTGCCACGTGCTCTTTCTGCTGCCTGCGCTTGATTTCTGCATGTTCTCAGCGATGAGACTCGAGGTGCTCAGCACCTTCCCAGATGCACTTCCTCCACTTAGGGCGGTCTTTGGCCAGGGACTCCCAGGTGTCAGTGGGAATGTTGCACTTTATCAGGGAGGCTTTGAGAGTGTCCTTGTAACATTTCCTCTTCCCACCTTTGGCTTGTTTGCCGTGAAGGTGTTCCGAGTAGAGCGCTTGCTTTGGGAGTCTCGTGTCTGGCATGCGGACAATGTGGCCTGCCCAGCGGAGCTGATCAAGTGTGGTCAGTGCTTCAATGCTGGGGATGTTGGCCTGGATGAGGACGCTAATGTTGGTGCGTCTGTCCTCCCAGGGGATTTGTAGGATCTTACAGAGGCATTGTTGATGGTATTTCTCCAGTGACTTGAGGTGTCTACTGTACATGGTCCATGTTGCTAAGCCATACAGGAGGGCGGGTATTGCTACAGCCCTGTAGACCATGAGCTTGGTGACAGATTTGAGGGCCTTGTCTTTAAATACTCTTTTGCTCAGGCTGCCAGCGACGACCGGGCCTTCTGCGGCGGCGACCTGGACCTCTTCCCCCCTCTTTGGCGGCCTCCTCCTTGGCATCAACTCACCTACCTCACCCAATTCTTGATCCCCGATGATGCCAGGTAAGCCTCCGGCCAGGCAATCGGGACTCCATCCCTCCAGCGGCGATCGGGCCCCCACCCAGCGGTGGCAGATGGGCCTCTCCTCCTCAACAGCAACCAGGTCTCCTCCATTATCTAGGCCTACCCTGATACCAGCCTTTCAGGAGCCACAGGCCAGAAACAATGTAACCCCTTAAGGTAAATAAATATATGAATGTTCCTGTATTTTTTCCAACTGGGTGGGGGTGGTCCTCCACCAGCCTGCCCTCGCCGCACAGCACTGTACCCCAGTCATCAAGATCCACAGCGCGGCCCTGGACAACGTAGACCATTTCCCATACCTCGGGAGCCTCTTATCAACACGAGCAGATATTGATGACGAGATTCAATACCGCCGCCAGTGCAGCCTTCGGCCGCCTGAGGAAAAGAGTGTTTGAAGACCAGGCCCTCAAATCGACCACCAAGCTCATGGTCTACAGGGCTGTAGTTATACCCGACCTCCTGTATGGCTGAGACCTGGACCATGTACAGTAGACACCTCAAGTCGCTGGAGAAATACCACCAACAATGCCTCCGCAAGATCCTACAAATCCCCTGGTCGAGGACGCACGAACATTAGTGTCCTTGACCAGGCCAACATCCCCAGCATTGAAACACTGACCACACTTGACCAGCTCTACTGGGCAGGCCACATTGTCCGAATGCCAGACACGAGACTCCCAAAGCAAGCGCTCTATTCGGAGCACCTTCACGGCAAACGGCCCCAAGGTGGGCAGAGGAAATGTTACAAGGACGCCCTGAAAGTCTCCCTGATAAAGTGCAATATCCCCACTGACACCTGGGAGTGCCTGGCCAAAGACCACCCTAAGTGAAGGAAGTACATCCAGGAGGGCGCTGAGCACCTCGAGTCTCATCGCCGAGAGCATGCATAAATCAAGAGCAGGCAGCAGAAAGAGCCTGCGGCAAATCTGTCCCCCCCCCTCCCTTAACCTCAATGACTATCTGTCCAACCTGTGACCGGGACTGTGGCTCTCGTATTGGACTGTTCAGCCACCTAAGGACTCATTTTAAGAGTGGAAGCAAGTCTTCCTTGATTCCGAGGAACTGCCGATTGATGATCTTTTCTGAAAGAAAACCATTGCAAGTGTGAATGTCCCTTTATCTTTTCAGACAGGAAACCACTGAAGGTGCGAATGTGTCTCTTCTGGTGAATGTCCCTCATGATGTTGGATGGTTTGGCTACAATGTAAGAATTAACCCATTCCTGCCCAGCTCTTTTTGCAAACTGGGCAGTTCTGGGTTTTTATATTCAATTGTCCAATTTTTACCGTTGTGGGGGGGGGGGGAGCCGGGGGTGGGGGTGGCAGGAAGAATGGATCCTACAATGTCTTCGCACAGAGAGTTGCAAAGATCTGGAACTCACTACCTAAAAGCGTAAAGGCAATTGTACATGAATTTGAAGAGAACTAATTTTAAGTTTTATGGAGAAAAGTTGGGGTGTGAGACTAAATTGGACATCTTACAGAGCAGGATAATCCCGGATTCGATTCCCTGCCTGTGCTCAGTGCCAGGAGGGGTCTTCAGATTGGCTACAGCACTCCTGAATTTAGGGAGGGTAAATTCAGTGAAGGTACCTGTTCCAACTGCTATCTAGTCACCCCAGTGAAAATGTCTGTGGACCTTAGGGACAGAATAAGGCTTGACCTTACTGTGTCCTGCTGTTGAATAACTCGCAAACACTCATTGTCAAGCTCCCAAATGAAAAATGAACACTTGGGTGAGGTGCCAGATATGGAGGGGAGAATATTGGGGAAAAACGATTATAGGAACTCCTTATTTACTTTAAATGGTAGTAGTCACTGAGATACGAGATTCACAGAAAATGGAAGTCATTGGTTTGCGAGTAAATTGGGAAGCCCTTAACATCCTGGCACATCTTTTGCATGCTGCAAAACATACTGCAACCGGCAGTGATCATCTTGTATTTTTGATAACATAAGGCATAGGCTACAATGAGATGACAGATGTTGTGCGTGACAACCACAAAGTTAAGGAAAAAACAGTCGCAGACAGAAAATTTAACAATAAGAAAAAAAGATGAAGTAATAATTTCTAGAACATTGAGACTAGAAAAAAGAAAAGAAAAAGAACAGAAGTTACATTTATATCACTCGTTAACACATCTCTTGGAGATGTCTCCAAGCATAATGAATGATGATGACATACAGTCACTATTGTTATATCGATGAACAGAAAAAAACGTTTTGTACACAAATGAGAAGAATGAGCAGTTCTTTTGTTTTCGGTTGAAGGAGGACTATTGGCCACAACACCAGGAGAACCCCATGTCCTTCTTCAAATGGTGTCATGGGATCCTGGGACGAGAAATTGGCCTTGTTTGCGCCCCCCAGGGGGCGATAATGGGGCACTAACAGCTCTGCGCCTGGGCGTGGTGAGAGTACCGATGCCCGCTAAATTGCCCTGGAGGGTTGCGGGGGCAATAACCCTTGGCACCACGATCTCCTTCACTCGGAGATTGTGACATTATCGTGCTACACATCGCCCTGGTAGCGTCCCGGACCCGAACTTCGGTTCCACCCCTTCTGCATCACCGCACCGACAGCTGCAGGAGGCGTTGTTATGGGGCGGCCGTTTGGGGAGCGGTAATTAAAGGTAAGGCTGCTTGTGTCCACAAATGTTTTTGTTTTATCCCTTAGATTGGGTTTTGAAAATCTTGATGAGCCTTGATCGATCAGTCCTGCACTCTGCTAGAGTGCTTGGGGCTGATCGTTGCGGATAGCGGCAGCCGTTTGTGATGAGGGACCTCCTTTCCTTGCAGAACTTGCAGTGATGGCTCTTCCCTTTAAGGCAGGGAAGGTGCCTCCGATCTCAACAGCGCTGCCCTCGACATTGGGCAGCATTGCACTGCTACCACCCCTCTTGCCGGCTTCAGCTTTGCAAGAGAAGTGGTAGCATTTGATTTAGCGCTCCACTTCCTTCATGGAGCGCTAAACCTGCAGTTCAAGTCGTAGTCACTTGCGCAGTGTCCGGCAATACTTTTGCGCTACTGCGGAAGCTGGCACCCTAAATTTCACCCCTTAATGTCTAAATCTGAAGGACAGGGCCCCCAGTAATGCCACACTCCTTCAGCGTCAGTCTAAATTATGTGCTTAAGTTCTGGAACAGGGCTTGAAATCACAACCTTTTGACTCAGAGATGAGATTCAAACCGAGCTAAACTGACACTAAAAAAAAGTCTGGAAAGGGGAGCGAGCAAGAGCGAGAGAAAAAAACAGTAAAAAAAATAGTTTGTAAATGTTTTGAGTCTGCATTAGCAATTGGTAATTTGTTTCTCTTCCATGCTCACCGGTGCAGATTCTGGACTTGTGTCCTTCATCACTGTAGATTATTATCCACCAAAACAAACAAAGAAAAAACTTACATTTCTACAGCACCATCACGACCTCAGGATGTCCCAAAGCATCACAGCCAAGTGTAGTCACTGTTGTTACTTAAGCAAACGTGGCAGCAAATCTGCACACAGTAAGATCCCACAAGCAGCTATTAAATAAATTATCAGATAATTTGTTTTAGTGCTGTTGCTTGAGAGATAAGTGTTGGCCAGAATACCAGAAGAACTCACCTGCTCTTCTTCGAATAGCACCATAGGATCTTTTGTATCCACCTGAGAGGACAAACAGAGCCTTAGTGATCACGTAAAATGTGTAATTGATGATCAGAGTTGTGTACATGAAATAAGCAAGGAAAAGTTGCGCGGTTGCGATTGGAGCTACAGGTTATTTACAATAAGTAATGAAACGTGTAATGTAGGATTTCAACTGCATACAGTCAATGCAGTGGGCAAACACCTATTGGGAGCACACAGGTCCAGCAAGCTACCCAGTGCTGTAGCTTGCGTCCCTGGGACCAGAGTGATGCACCACAGAAGGTGGCCACAAGCAGCTAACATATACAAGCTGCAGAACAAGCGATCTCAGGAGGGCAACGGCAATGGTATCGATACCCTGCCCTCGATCGGCTCCACCTCTCAGGCACCCGATGGCACCAACCGCCACGAGCCTGAAAGAGCAAACTGCGCTAAGGCGCAGCCCCCAGACCCTATCGCCACCAAGGCTACACCCAGGAATGAAGGGTCACCCGCTACAGTTCTCCCAAATGAGACTGGGATCAGCCAGGAACCCAAACCAAATAACGCCCAGGCAAGTGAGTCAGCAGTTCCATGTGCACTGCTAGACGACTGCTCCTCAGGGAGCAGTAGCAACCTGGGGCACAAGGAGAGGACAGGGAGGTCACAGGTATCTGTGAACCTGCCCGATGCTAGAGGCAACGGCAAAAGCCCTGAGAGCAGGCAACTTGAGCCAACTGGGTTCCCACTGCCAGCACTGAGCACCGCGCCACCAGCAGGCTATCTGGACACCATCCAACAGTTCTGGCACTAGTTTGTCCTCACGCACCGGTGCTGACCCCAGCACTGACTCCAAGTATATTCCAAGTATGTACCTCACCATTGAAATGTACTTACCTCACCATGGTATCACGAATGCAATACTGTAAATGCAAAATTTTTTTTTGGACTTGAATATATATGAATGTAATGAGCCATTGGCACAATCTGTATATGGTGGGGGGTGGGGGGAGAGAATGGCGTGGTCATGGACACACAAACAGAAACCACCAGCACCTCTACTGCCAATAAAACACCACTCTGACATCCTTAATAATAGATTCCATCATTTTACCCACTACCGCTGTCAGGCTGACCGGTCTATAATTCCGTGTTTTCTCTCTCCCTCCTTTTTAAAAAAGTGGGGTTACATTGGTTACCCTCCACTCCATAGGAACTGATCCAGAGGCTATGGAATGTTGGAAAATGACTGTCAATGCATCCACTATTTCCAACACCACTTCCTTAAGTACTCTGGGATGCAGTCCATTAGGCCCTGGGGATTTATCGGCCTTCAATCACATCAATTTCACCAACACAATTTCCCAACTAATAAGGATTTCCCTCAGTTCCTTCTTCTTATTAGACCCTCTGATCCCTTTTATATCCAGAAGGTTATTTGTGTCCTCCTCAGTGAATACCGAACCAAAGTACTTGTTCAATTGGTCTGCCATTTCTTTAGTTCCCCGTTATGACTTCCCCTGATTCTGACTGTAGGGGACCTACGTTTGTCTTTACTAACCTTTTTCTCTTTACATATCTCTAGAAGCTTTTGCAGTCCGTCTTAATGTTCCCTGCAAGCTTCCTCTCGTACTCTATTTTCCCTGCCCTAATCAAACCCTTGTCCTCCTCTGCTGAATTCTAAATTTCTCCCATTCCCCGGATTCGCTGCTATTTCTGGCCAATTTGTATGCCACTTCCTTGGCTTTAACACTATCCCTGATTTCCCTTGATAGCCACAGTTGAGCCACCTTCCCTTTTTTATTTTTACACCAGACAGGGATGTACAATTGTTGTAGTTCATCCATGCGGTCTCTAAATGTTTGCCATTGCCCATCCATTGTCAACCCCTTAAGTATCATTTGCCAATCTATCCTAGCCAATTCACGCCTCATACCTTCAAAGTTACCCTTCTTTAAGTTCTGGACCATGGTCTCTGAATTAACTGTTTCATTCTCCATCCTAATGTAGAATTCCACCATATTATGGTCACTCTTCCCCAAGGGGCCTCGCACAATGTGATTGCTAATTAATCCTCTCTCATTACACAACACCCAGTCTAAGATGGCCTCCCCCCAAGTTGGTTCCTCGATATATTGATCTAGAAAACCATCCCTTATGCACTCCAGGAAATCCTACTCCATCGTATTGCTTCCAGTTTGGTTAGCCCAATCTATATGCATATTAAAGTCACCCATGATGACTGCTGCACATTTATTGCATGCACCCCTAATTTCCTGTTTGATGCCCTCCCCAACATCACTACTACTGTTTGGAGGTCTGTACACAACTCCCACTAATGTTTTTTGCCCTTTGGCGTTCTGCAGCTCTACCCATATAGATTCCACATCATCCAAGCTAATGTCCTTCCTAACTATTGCATTAATCTCCTCTTTAACCAGAAATGCTACCCTACTTCCTTTTCCTTTTATTCTATCCTTCCTGAATGTTGAATACCCTTGGACGTTGAGTTCCCAGCCCTGATCATCCTGGAGCCACATCTCTGTAATTCCAATCACATCATATCTGTTAACATCTGTTAATTCATCCACCTTATTACGGATACTCTTTGCATTAAGACACAAAGCCTTCAGGCTTGTTTTTTTAACACCCTTTGTCCTTTTAGAATTATGATGTAGTGTGGCCCTTTTTGTTTCTTGCCTTTGTTTACTCGGCCTTCCACTATTGCTTTTTACCTTTCTACCATCTGTTTCTGACTCCATATTACTTCGCCCTGTCTCGCTGCATAGGTTCCCATCTCCCTGCCATATTAATTTAAACACTCACGAACTGCATTAGCAAATGTTACCCCCAGGACATCAGTTCCAGTCCCTTTTGTACAAGTCCCACTTCCCCCAGAACTGGTTCCAATGTCCCAGGAATTTGAATCCCTCCCTCTTGCACCACTGCTCAAGCCACGTATTTATTCTAACTATACTGCTCCCTCTACTCTGATTAGCACGTGGCACTGGTAGCAATCCAGGGCGAGTGATGTCATGTATCCTACATGGTTACTGCTTGTACTATTACAAGGCATGCCATCAGAGGACACTGCAGTGGGAGACTTGTAGATTACCTGTACAGGTGTGCCAGGCCTAGTGTAAAAGGCAGGCCACTATGTATGATCCTCACTCTGGAGTTACATTAAATGGACTAAGGTAACTACAGTTCAAGTACAACACAGAGTCTCTTGGGGTCATTATTAGAGCATCTGAAGACATAACACTGGGTCACCAACTATTTACAATCTATATTAACGACTTGGAGGAAGGTACCGAGTGTAAGGTAGCCAGGTTTGCCGACGATACAAAGATGGGAGGAAAAGAAACGAGTGAGGAGGACACACAAAATCTGCAAAAGGACACAGACAGACTAAGTGAGTGGGCAAAAATTTGGCAGATGCAGTATAATGTTGGAAAGTGTTGGCAGAAAAAATCAAAGCACAAGTTATTATTTAAATGGAGAAAGATTGCAAAGTGCTGCAGTACAGCGGGACCTGAGGGTCCTGGTGCATGAAACATAAAAGGTTAGTATGCAGGTACAGCAAGTGATCAGAAAGGCCAATGGAATCTTGGGCTTTATTGCAAAGGGGATGGATTATAAAAGCAGGGAAGTCTTCCTACAGTTATACAGGGTATTGGTGAGGCCACACCTGGAATACTGCGTGCAGTTTTGGTTTCCATATTTCCGAAAGGATAGACTTGCTTTGGAGGCAGTTCAGAGAAGGTTCACAAGGTTGATTCCAGAGATGAGTGGGTTGACTTATGAGGAAAGGTTGAGTAGGTTGGGCCTCTACTCATTGGAATTCAGAAGAATGAGAGGTGATCTTATCGAAATGTATAAGATTATGAGGGGGCTTGACAAGATGGATGCAGAGAGGATGTTTCCGCTGATAGGGGAGACTAGAGCTAGAGGGCATAATCTTAGAATAAGGGGCCGCCCATTTAAAACTGAGATGAGGAGAAATTTCTTCTCTCAGAGGGCTGTAAATCTGTGGAATTCGCTGCCTCAGAGAGCTGTGGAAGCTGGGACATTGAATAAATTTAAGGCAGAAATAGACAGTTTCTTAAATGATAAGGGAATAAGGGGATATGGAGAGCGGGCAGGGAAGTGGACTTGAGTCCATGATCAGATCAGCCATGATCGTATTAAATGGCGGAGCAGACTTGAGGGCTGTATGGCCTTCTCCTGCTCCTATTTCTTGTATTCTTATGTTCTTATATTATGATTGTTATTCGATAAATGTTCACACACCGTTAGGCTATTAACGAAATCTGGCTCATTGCTCATTATTACATTTTTTTAATTATTCGTTCACGGGATGTGGGCGTCGCTGGTAAGGCCAGCATTTATTGCCCATCCCTAATTGCCCTCGAGAAGATGGTGGCAAGCCGTCTTCTTGAACCGCTGCAGTCTGTGTTGTGATGGTACTCCCAGAGTACTGTTAGGGAGGTAGTTCCAGGATTTTGACCCAGCGACGATGAAGAAAAGGCGATATGCTTCCAAATCAGGATTATGTGTGACTTGGAGGGGAATGTGGAGGTGATGGTGTTCACATGTGCTTACTGCCCTTGTCCTTCTAGGTGGTAGAAGTCGCAGGTTTTGGAGGTGCTGCCGAAGAAGCCATGGCAAGTTTCTGCAGTGTATCTTGGTGATGGCACACACTGCAGCCATAGTACATTGCTGGTGGAGGGAGTGAATATTTAAGGTGGTGGATGGGGTGCCAATCAAGCGGGCTGCTTTGTCCTGGATGGTGTCAAGCTTCTTGAGTGTTGTTGAAGCTGCATTCATCCAGGCAAGTGGAGAGTATTTAATCATACTCCTGACTTGTGCCTTATAGGTGGTGGAATGGCTTTGGGGAGTCAGGAGGTGAGACACTCGCCGCAGAATACCCAGCCTCTGGCCTGCTCTTATTTCCACAGTATTTATGTGGCTGGTCCAGTTAAGTTTCTGGTCAATGGTGACCCCCAGGATGTTAATGGTAGGAGATTTGTGATGGTAATGCCATTGAATGTTATGGTCTGCCCCCTTGTTGCCTCTAGGACAAATTGTTGCAGAAAACTATGCTGAACACAATCAAGAAATTCGCTACCTTTCTGACATGAGCTTATCCCAATCTATATTAAAGTTAAAATCCCCCACACTGTCTTTGCTACGTTCTTGTCTAATCTCTGCATTTATTTATTCTGCCACTTCACAGCTGCTTCCAGGGGTCCTATACACAACTTCCACTATAGTCTTAAATCCTTTTCTATTTCTTAATTTGTTCACCTACACTATTAAGTGGCCTACCGCTTAATGTGTATACCCTTTCCTTATTAGCCCTCCCAAAGTACATCATCTCACACTTCTCTGAATTAAATTCCATTTGCCACTGCTCTGCCCACCTGACCAGTAGATTGATATCCTCCTGCAGTCCATGACTTTCCTCTTCATTATCAACCACACAGCCAATTTTAGTGTCGTCTGCAAACTTCTTAATCATATACCCTATATTCACATCTAAATCATTGATATATACCACAAAACGCAAGAGACCCAGTACTGAGCCCTGCGGAACCCCACTGGAAACATCCTTCCAGTCACAAAAACATCCACCAGTCATTACTCTTTGCTTCCTATCTCCAAGTCAATTTTGGATCCAACTTGCCACTTTGCCCTATATCCCATGGGCTTTAGCCTTCATGACCAGTCTACCATGTGGGACCTTATCAAAAGCCTTGCTAAAGTCCATATGTACTACATCGTATGGACTACCGTCATCGACCCTCTTGGTTACCTCCTCAAAAACTTCAATCAGGTTAGTCAAACATGATCTTCCCTTAACAAATCCATGCTGACTGTCCCTAATTAATCCTTGCCTTTCCAAATGCAGATTTATCCTGTCTTTCAGGATTTTTTCAATAATTTTCCACCACTGAGGTTAGGCCGACAGGCATGTAATTACTCAGCCTATCCCTTTTTCCTTTCTTAAACAAAGGTACTACATTAGCAGTCCTCCAATCCTCTGGCACCATGCCCAGATCCAAAGAGGACAAGCTGGTAAGTGGTTGGCTGTTCGACTGGTAAGTATAATTCTCTTTTAGACTGAATTTTAGATTGGTTTAATTGGTAGCGAACTACTAAGTAGCTGTTTGGTGTTTAAGTAAATTTTGGTAAGTAATTTAAGGGTTAAGTCATGGCAGGAGAGCTCGGACCTGTGTCATGCTCCTCCTGTGCTATGTGGAAAATCTATGTGTGCGGGAAGTGTGTCCAGCTGCAGCTCCTGACAGACCGCATGACGACACTAGAGCTGCGGATGGACTCACTCTGGAGCATGCGCGATGCTGAGAATGTTGTGGATAGCACATTTAGTGAGTTGGTCACACCGCAGGTAAGGGTTAGGACAGATAGTGAATGGGTGACAAAGAGATAAGGCAAGAGCAGGAAGGTAGTACAGGAGTCCCCTGCGGTCATCTCCCCCCAAAACAGATATACCGTTTTGGATACTGTTGGGGGAGATGACTTACCAGGCGAAGGCACCAGCAGCCAGGTTCATGGCACCATGGGTGGCTCTGCTGCACAGAAGGGCGGGAAAAAGAGTGGGAGAGCTATAGTGATAGGGGACTCTATTATAAGGGGAATAGATAGGAGTTTCTGCGGCCGCAACCGAGAATCCAGGATGGTATGTTGCCTTCCTGGTGCAAAGGTCAAGGATGTCTCGGAGCGGCTGCAGAGCATTCTGGAGAGGGAGGGTGAACAGACAGTTGTCGTGGTACATGTAGGTACTGACGATAAAGGTAAGAAGCGGGAAGAGGTCCTACAAGCTGAATTTAGGGAGTTAGGAGTTAAATTAAAAAGTAGGATCTCGAAGGTAGTAATCTCTGGATTTCTACCAATGCCACGTGCTAATCAGAGTAGAGGGAGCAGGGTAGTTAGAATAAATATGTAGCTTGAGCAGGGTGCAAGAGGGAGGGATTCAAATTCCTGGGACATTGGAACCAGTTCTGGGGGAAGTGGAACCTGTACAAAAGGGACGGTTTGCACTTGGGCAGGATTGGAACTGATGTCCTGGGGGTAACATTTGCTAATGCAGTTCAGGAATGTTTAAACTAATATGGCAGGGGGATGGGAACCTATGCAGCCGAGACAGGGCGAAGTAATATGGAGTCAGAAACAGATGGTAGAAAGGTAAAAAGCAATAGTGGAAGGTTGAGTAAACAAAGGCAAGAAACAAAAAGGGCCACACTACATCATAATTCTAAAAGGACAAAGGGTGTTAAAAAAAACAAGCCTGAAGGCTTTGTGTCTTAATGCAAGGAGTATCCGTAATAAGGTGGATGAATTAACTGTGCAAATAGATGTTAACAGATATGATGTGATTGGGATTACAGAGATGTGGCTCCAGGATGATCAGGGCTGGGAACAAACATCCAAGGGTATTCACCATTCAGGAAGGATAGAATAAAAGGAAAAGAAGGTGGGGTATCATTGCTGGTTAAAGAGGAGATTAATGCAATAGTTAGGAAGGACATTAGCTTGGATGATGTGGAATCTATATGGTTAGAGCTGCAGAACACCAAAGGGCAAAAAACATTAGTGGGAGTTGTGTACAGACCTCCAAACAGTAGTAGTGATGTTGGGGAGGGCATCAAACAGGAAATTAGGGGTGCATGCAATAAAGGTGCAGCAGTTATCATGGGTGACTTTAATATGCATATAGATTGGGCTAACCAAACTGGAAGCAGTACGATGGAGTAGGATTTCCTGGAGTGCATAAGGGATGGTTTTCTAGACCAATATATCGAGGAACCAACTAGGGGGGGAGGCCATCTTAGACTGGGTGTTGTGTAATGAGAGAGGATTAATTAGCAATCGCATTGTGCGAGGGCCCTTGGGCAAGAGTGACCATAATATGGTGGAATTCTACATTAGGATGGAGAATGAAACAGTTAATTCAGAGACCATGGTCCAGAACTTAAAGAAGGGTAACTTTGAAGGTATGAGGCGTGAATTGGCTAGGATAGATTGGCGAATGATACTTAAGGGGTTGACTGTGGATGGGCAATGGCAGACATTTAGAGACCGCATGGATGAACTACAACAATTGTACATCCCTGTCTGGTGTAAAAATAAAAAAGGGAAGGTGGCTCAACTGTGGCTATCAAGGGAAATCGGGGATAGTATTAAAGCCAAGGAAATGGCATACAAATTGGCCAGAAATAGCAGCGAACCCGGGGAATGGGAGAAATTTAGAACTCAGCAGAGGAGGACAAAGGGTTTGATCAAGGCAGGGAAAATAGAGTACGAGAGGAAGCTTGCAGGGAACATTAAGACGGACTGCAAAAGCTTCTAGAGATATGTAAAGAGAAAAAGGTTAGTAAAGACAAACGTAGGTCCCCTGCAGTCAGAATCAGGGGAAGTCATAACAGGGAACAAAGAAATGGCAGACCAATTGAACAAGTACTTTGGTTCGGTATTCACTAAGGAGGACACAAACAACCTTCCGGATATAAAAGGGGTCAGAGGGTCTAGTAAGAAGGAGGAACTGAGGGAAATCCTTATTAAACGGAAAATTGTGTTGGGGAAATTGATGTGATTGAAGGAAGATAAATCCCCAGGGCCTGATGGACTGCATCCCAGAGTACTTAAGGAGGTGGCCTTGGAAATAGCGGATGCATTGACAGTCATTTTCCAACATTCCATAGATTCTAGATCAGTTCCTATGGAGTGGAGGGTAGCCAATGCAACCCCACTTTAAAAAAAAAGGAGGGAGAGAGAAAACACGGAATTATAGACGGTCAGCCTGACATCGGTAGTGGGTAAAATGATGGAATCAATTATTAAGGATGTCATAGCAGCGCATTGGGAAAGAGGTGACATGATAAGTCCAAGTCAGCATGGATTTGTGAAAGGGAAATCACGCTTGATAAATCTTCTGGAGTTTTTTGAGGATGTTTCCAGTAGAGTGGACAAGGGAGAACCAGTTGATGTGGTGTATTTGGACTTTCAGAAGGCTTTCGACAAGGTCCCACACAAGAGATTAATGTGCAAAGTTAAAGCACATGGGATTGGGGGTAGTGTGCTGACATGGATTGAGAACGGGTTGGCAGACAGGTAGCAAAGAGTAGGAGTAAATGGGTACTTTTCAGAATGGCAGGCAGTGACTAGTGGGGTACCACAAGGTTCTGTGCTGGGACTCCAGCTGTTTGCATTGTACATTAATGATTTAGACGAGGGGATTAAATGTAGTATCTCCAAATTTGCGGATGACACTAAGTTGGGTGTCAGTGTGAGCTGCGAGGAGGATGCTATAAGGCTGCAGAGTGACATGGATAGGTTAGGTGAGTGGGCAATGCATGGCAGATGCAGTATAATGTGGATCAATGTGAGGTTATCCACTTTGGTGGTAAAAACAGAGAGACAGACTATTATCTGAGTGGTGACAGATTAGGAAAAGGGGAGGTGCAACGAGACCTGGGTGTCATGGTACATCAGTCATTGAAGGTTGGCATGCAGGTACAGCAGGCAGTTAAGAAAGCAAATGGCATGTTGGCCTTCATAGCGAGGGGATTTGAGCATAGGGGCAGGGAGGTGTTACGACAGTTGTACAGGGCCTTGGTGAGGCCATACCTGGAGTATTGTGTGCAGTTTCGGTCTCCTAACTTGAGGAAGGACATTCTTGCTATTGAGGGAGTGCAGCGAAGGTTCATCAGACTGATTCCCAGGATGGTGGGACTGACATATCAAGAAAGACTGGATCAACTGGGCTTGTTTTCACTGGAGTTCAGAAGAATGAGAGGGGATCTCATAGAAATATTTAAAATTCTGACGGGTTTAGACAGGTTAGATGCAGGAAGAATGTTCCCAATGTTGGGGAAGTCCAGAACCAGGGGTCACAGCCTAAGGATAAGGGGTAAGCCATTTAGGACCGAGATGAGGAGAAACTTCTTCACCCAGAGAGTGGAGAACCTGTGGAATTCTCTACCACAGAAAGTTGTTGAGGCCAATTCACTAAATATATTCAAAAAGGAGTTAGATGTAGTCCTTACTACTAGGGGGATCAAGGGGTATGGCGAGAAAGCAGGAATGGGGTACTGAAGTTGCATGTTTAGCCATGAACTCATTGAATGGCAGCGCAGGCTCGAAGGGCCGAATGGCCTACTCCTGCACCTATTTTCTATGTTTCTATGTTTCTATGACTAGAAAATGATGGTCAAGGCTCCTGCTATTTCCTCTTTTACTTCGCTCAACAGCCTGGGATGCATTTCATCCGGGCCTGGGGACTTATCTACTTTCAAAGCTGCTAAACCCCTTAATACTTTCTCTCTCACTATATTTGTTTCATCCAGAATATCACACTCCTCCTCGATAGCAATATTTGCATTACCTCTTTCCTTTGTGAAAACAGATGCAAAGTATTTGGTAAGAACCCTACCAACGTCTTCCGCCTCCACACAAAAATTACCCTCATGGTCTCTAATAGGCCCTACCCTTTCTTTAGTTACCCTCTTACGCTTAATATATTTATCGAACATCTTGGGGTTTTCCTTAATTTTACTGGCCAAGAATTTCTCGTGCCCTATTTTAGCATTCCTAATATCCTTTTTAATTTTGCCTCTTAACTTTCTATATTCCTCTAAAGATTCTAAAGTATTTAGCCGTTGGTATATGACAAAAGCGTCGCTTTTTTTCTTAATCCTCTCCTGTAAGTCCCTAGACATCCAGGGGGCTCAAGAGTTAATTTTCCCAGCCTTTTTCTTTAAGGGCAGATGTTTGGACTGAGCCCTGCGGATCTCCTCCTTGAATGCCTCCCACTGTTCCGACACTGATTTACCCACAAGTAGCTGTTTCCAGTCCACTATGGCCAAATGTGTGTGCACTAGGTCTGTGCAGCAGAGCAGGTCTCCCGTCGTCTTGGTTAACCCTTGCCACTGGATAAAGGCCTAGCTCTGTCCAGCCCGTGTGGTGGCTGATGTGCAATGGTCACCACACATTAAAAAAATCCACGCACATGCATCTTCCACCCCCTCAATTGGAGTTCAGGACTGGAACATCGGGTCCTTTATTGAAACATCTGTGAACTCTTGTGGAAGCAAGTCATCCTCGTTCAATGATGATGGCCAAATCACTCCTTAACTTAGCAAAATTAGCTTTTCCCAATTCGGAACTTTTATTCCAGGCCTATTGTAATCCTTATCCATAACCAACTTGAGTCTGACTGAATTATGGTCACTGGCACCCAAGTGCTCCCCACTAATACCCCTTCAACCTGCCCAGCTTCATTCCCCAAAACTAAATCCAAGACCGCCCCCTCGTGTGTCGGGCTTGCTACATACTGACTAAAAAAGTTCTCTTGAATGCATTTCAAGAATTCCGCACCCTCTATACCAGTGGTTCTCAACCTTTTTGTATTCGCGGCACACTTTCGAATACTAGAATTTTTGGCGCACACTTGAAGGGATTAAAAGGTGAACACAGGTTAAAAAAAAAGCAAGTTTCAGAAACTTTTAAAAACATTTTATTAATCACAGTACATGAAGATATACAACATTGTACACAAATATGTTATTAATTATTTTTTATTCCGAAAGTAACAATAAAATCAAAATCTGACATACTAATTGGAGAAAATGGATTTCTGACCCAATCATACTTCTCTACATCCAAAGAGGGAAAATATTTTTTGATGTTGTCTTCCAGTGATGCCAAATGCTCTATCACGACAGGAGCAACCTTTTTAATACTGTGATTTGGTATCAAAGGGAACATTTCAAGATTTTTTTTTTGTTGCTCTCTTTTTCCAGACAGAAATTTTTTTCTGAAAAGCTAATAGCTTGTCGGTAGAGATGAGAATGTTTTCATTTCGCCCTTGCATACTGGTATTAATGCTGTTAAGACAATTAAATATACCTGCCAAATATGCTAACTTAGCACACCACATTTCACTCTTAAGGTATTTGCAAAAGGTATCGTTTCCTTCTCTTTCAAAAAATACTGACAATTTTTCTTTAAGTTCAAATAGACGACATAAGACTTTTCCCCTTGAAAGCCATCTTACCTCTGTATGCAAAAGTAAACATCCATGCTGTGCATCCATAGCTTTGCAGAGCTGTTTAAACAAGCGAGTTTTTAAAGGTCTTTAAAGGTCTTGATTTTATATAATTTACAATATAAGAACATAAGAACATAAGAATTAGAAACAGGAGTAGGCCATCTAGCCCCTCGAGCCTGCTCCGCCATTCAACAAGATCATGGCTGATCTGGCCGTGGACTCAGCTCCACTTACCCGCCCGCTCTCCGTAACCCTTAATTCCCTTATTGGTTAAAAATCTATCTATCTGTGATTTGAATACATTCAATGAGCTAGCCTCAACTGCTTCCTTGGGCAGAGAATTTCACAGATTCACAACCCTCTGGGAGAAGAAATTCCTTCTCAACTCGGTTTTAAATTGGCTCCCCCGTATTTTGAGGCTGTGCCCCCTAGTTCTAGCCTCCCCGACCAGTGGAAACAACCTCTCTGCCTCTATCTTCTCTATCCCTTTCATTATTTTAAATGCTTCTATAAGATCACCCCCTCATCCTTCTGAACTCCAACGAGTAAAGACCCAGTCTACTCAATCTATCATCATAAGGTAACCACCTCATCTCCGGAATCAGCCTAGTGAATCGTCTCTGTACCCCCTCCAAAGCTAGTATATCCTTCCTTAAGTAAGGTGACCAAAACTGCATGCAGTACTCCAGGTGCGGCCTCACCAATACCCTATACAATTGCAACAGGACCTCCCTGCTTTTGTACTCCATCCCTCTCGCAATGAAGGCCAACATTCCATTCGCCTTCCTGATTACCTGCTGCACCTGCAAACTAACCTTTTGGGATTCCTGCACAAGGACCCCCAGGACCCTCTGCACCGCAGCATGTTGTCATTTCTCCCCATTCAAATAAGATTCCCTTTTACTGTTTTTTTTCCAAGGTGGATGACCTCACATTTTCCGACATTGTGTTCCATCTGCCAAACCTTAGCCCATTCGCTTAACCCATCTAAATCTTTTTGCAGCCTCTCTGTGTCCTCTACACAACCCGCTTTCCCACTAATCTTTGTGTCATCTGCAAATTTTGTTACACTACACTCTGTCCCCTCTTCCAAGTCATCTATGTATATTGTAAACAGTTGTGGTCCCAGCACCGATCCTTGTGGCACACCACTAACCACCGATTTCCAACCCAAAAAGGACCCATTTATCCCGACTCTCTGCTTTCTGTTAGCCAGCTAATACATTTCCTCTGCCTCCGCATACCTTTATCTTCTGCAGTAACCTTTTGTGTGGCACTTTATCGAATGCCTTTTGGAAATATAAATACACCACATCCATCGGTACACCTCTATCCACCATGCTCGTTATATCCTCATGGAATTCTAGTACATTAGTTAAACATGATTTCCCCTTCATGAATCCATGTTGCGTCTGCTTGATTGCAGTATTCCTATCTAGATATCCCGCTATTTCTTCCTTATTGATAGCTTCAAGCATTTTCCCCACTACAGATGTTAAACTAACCGGCCTATAGTTACCTGCCTTTTGTCTGCCCCCTTTTTTAAACAGAGGCGTTACATTAGCTACTTTCCAATCCGCTGGTACCTCCTCAGAGTCCAGAGAATTTTGGTAGATTATAACGAATGCATCTGCTATAACTTCCGCCATCTCTTTTAATACCCTGGGATGCATTTCATCAGGACCAGGGGACTTGTCTACCTTGAGTCCCATTAGCCTGTCCAGCACTATCCCCCTAGTGATAGTGATTATCTCAAGGTCCTCCCTTCCCACATTCTTGTGACCAGCAATTTTTGGCATGGTTTTTGTGTCTTCCACTGTGAAGACCGAAGCAAAATAATTGTTTAAGGTCTCAGCCATTTCCACATTTCCCATTATTAAATCCCCCTTCTCATCTTCTAAGGGACCAATATTTACTTTAATCACTCTTTTCCGTTTTATATATCGGTAAAAGCTTTTACTATCTGTTTTTATGTTTTGCGCAAGTTTACTTTCGTAATCTATCTTTCCTTTCTTTACTGCTTTCTTAATCATTCTTTGCTGTCGTTTAAAATTTTCCCAATCTTCTAGTTTCCCACTAACCTTGGCCACCTTATACACATTGGTTTTTAATTTGATACTCTCCTTTATTTCCTTGGTTATCCACGGCTGGTTATCCCTTCTCTTACCACCCTTGTTTTTCACTGGAATATATTTTTGTTGAGCACTATGAAAGAGCTCCTTTAAAGTCCTCCACTGTTCCTCAATTGTGCCACCGTTTAGTCTGTGTTTCCAGTCTACTTTAGCCAACTCTGCCCTCATCCCACTGTCGTCCCCTTTGTTTAAGCATAGTACGCTTGTTTGAGACACTACTTCCTCACCCTCAATCTGTATTACAAATTCAACCATACTGTGATCTCTCATTCCAAGAGGATCTTTTAGTAGGAGATCGTTTATTATTCCTGTCTCATTACACAGGACCAGATCTAAGATAGCTTGCTCCCTTGTAGGTTCTGTAACATACCGTTCTAAGAAACAATCCCGTATGCATTCTATGAATTCCTCCTCCAGGCTACCCCGTGCGATTTGATTTGACCAATCGATATATAGGTTAAAATACCCCATGATTACTGCCGTTCCTTTTTCACATGCCTCCATTATTCCCTTGATTATTGCCCGCCCCACTGTGAAATTATTATTTGGGGGCCTATAATCTACGCCCACCATTGACTTTTTCCCCTTGCTATCTCTAATCTCCACCCACAATGATTCAACATTTTGTTCATTAGAGCCAAGAACGTCTCTCACAACTGCCCTGATATCATCCTTTATTAACAGAGCTACCCCACCTCCTTTCCCTTCTTGTCTATCTTTCCGAATTGTCAGATACCCCTGTATGTTTAATTCCCAGTCTTGGCCACCCTGCAACCACGTTTCTGTAATGGCCACCAAATCATATCCATTTGTAATGATTTGTGCCGTCAACTCATTTACTTTATTTCGAATGCTGCGTGCGTTTAGGTAGAGTGTTTTAATACTAGTTTTTAAACCATGATTTTTAGTTTTGACCCCTCCTGCAGCCCCTTTATATTCATACATATTGTCCCTTCCTATCACCTTATGGTTTACACTTACCCCAGTGCTACTCTGCTCTGTTGCCTCCTGCTTTTTGCATTCTTTCTTGAGGTTCTGTTCATCTGAGCTCTCACCCACTCTAACTATCTCAGAGCCCACTCCTGGGTTCCGAATACTTCTTGCATTAAGGCACCGAGCTTTCATGCTTGCCTTTTTATTACACTTTGACCCTTTAGAATTTTGCTGTACAGCGGCCCTTTTTGTTTTTTGCCTTGGGTTTCTCTGCCCTCCACTTTTACTCATCTTCTTTCTGTCTTTTGCTTTTGTCTCCATTTTGTTTCCCTCTGTCTCCCTGCATTGGTTCCCATCCCCCTGCCATATTAGTTAACTCCTCCCCAACAGCACTAGCAAACACTCCCCCTCGATTATTGGTTCCGGTCCTGCCCAGGTGCAGACCGTCCGGTTTGTACTGGTCCCACCTCCCCCAGAACCGGTTTCAATGCCCCAGGAATTTGAATCCCTCCCTCTGCACCACTGCTCAAGCCACGTATTCATATGAGCTATCCTGCGTTTCCTACTCTGACTAGCTCGTGGCACTGGTAGCAATCCCGAGATTACTACTTTTGAGTCCTACGTTTTAATTTAGCTCCTAGGTCCTTAAATTCGTCTCATAGGACCTCATCCCTTTTTTTACCTATATCGTTGGTACCAATGTGCACCACGACAACTGGCTGTTCACCCTCCTTTTTTAGAATGTCCTGCACCCACTCCGAGACATCCTTGACCCTTGCACCAGGGAGGCAACATACCATCCTGGAATCTCGGTTGCGGCCGCAGAAACGCCTATTTATTCCCCTTACAATTGAATCCCCTATCACTATCGCTCTCCCACTCTTTTTCCTGCCCTCCTGTGCAGCAGGGCCAGCCACGGTGCCATGAACTTGGCTGCTGCTGCCCTCCCCTGATGAGTCATCCCCCTCAACAGTACTCAAAGCAGTGTATCTGTTTTGCAGTGGGATGACCACAGGGGACCCCTGCACTACCTTCCTTGCACTGCTCTTCTTAACAACTTGATCTAACTCAGATTTTAATTCTAGCAGTAATGTCTTTGCAACAAGTGCTTCTCTATGCAAAAAACAATGGGTGAATAATATATTTGGATTATGTTTTTTTGCGAGCGTAATGAATCCTTTGACACATCCCACCATAGATGGAGCACCGTCTGTGCAGATTCCAACACATGAGTCCCATGAAATTTTCAAGTCTTCTAAATATGAATTCACAGAATCAAATATGTCTTGACAGCTAGTATTTTCTGGAAGTTCTCTACAGCACAGAAATTGGTTCAATATCTTGTTTTCATGAAAGAAGTGAACAAATGCTAATAACTTGCTTTACCACTAATGTCAGAGGACTCGTCGATTTGCAAAGCAAAATTCGAGTTTGTAAGTTTCTCGGCTACATTTTCTTCAATGTTAGATGACATATCATTTATCCTTCTCCGAATTGGATTGTCAGACAGCGGAATTTTTGCAATTTCTTGTTCCGCTTCATCACCAAGCATTATTTTGACAATTTTACGACATACAGGCAAAATAAGTGACTCAGCGATAGCCTGAGGCTTCATTGTCTGCACTATTAATTCAGCAACTTCATAAACAGCAATTTGAACCTTATCTGACACCTTCACATTTTTTTCAAAATATTTCACTTGTTTTGATTGCGTTGCCATCAATCTCCTAAAATAACTCTGATCTTTTGTTGCAAGATGTGCATGTTTCGTAGTAAAATGTCGTTTCAATTTACTGGGAACCATTGCACTGTTCAACAGTTTTTCGCCGCACACAACACACAGTGGAATGGGGCATTCTTCTTCTCCTGTCCATGAAAAAGCGAACCTCAAATAATCCTCCATATATTGACGATGAATTTAGGATTTTTTAGGATTTGTTTCGGCACCGCTTGTACTGGCGTTGGTTGTAGGCCTACTAGTGCCACTTGTAGTGGCACTGTCATTGATATCTCCTTGCTTATTTTTACGTTTTCTTATGATGAATTTGTCCATTGGGGGGGGGGGACAAACTTTATTCGTCTGAGTGATCCAAACTCCAGAAAGGCACGAACTGAGTCTTCCACTTTCCAAACTCCAGAGAGTCCAGACAGAAACGAACCTAGAGTTGAACAGGTAGTTTTGATTTTGACTATGGTCAAAATATGCTAAAAGCCAACTCTCAAAAATCAAAGGAACCGCTAGGGCGGCTAGGCCAGGTCAAATTGGATGCCGCATACATCAAAGGAACTGCTAATTGGCGCTATATCAGGTCAAAGTGTCAACGATGCCACCAGTCCCGGCCACACATCAAGCTGCAGATCAACAAACAAAAATAACAAAATATAAATAAGAATGTGGTTAAATGTAATTAAATAGTTTTTGACATTTTATTATAAAAACTACACTTTTTACTGCAGATACACCGTATTGACTCCACTTAATAGTGTAGATGAACAAAGTGTTAGACTCATCTTTCATTTCTTTCATCCAAATTAATAATCAAATTTTAATTTTCTCACATGAACAATTGAATACTATTATTTTGGATTGGGGTGGCCATGGCCCAAGTGCCCCCCCAGATAGTTATTTGTCAATATTGGCAATGTTTACCACAGCAGTGGCGTCATACATATAGGTAGATGACATATGTGTCTGTCTGTCTGTCTCTCTCCCCCTCCCCTTCTGTTTCAGAGTTAAATGATTTGTGTTTCATTGTGAAATCAGCTAAAGTCCACCATACTTTTACACAACTTGGCGGCACATCTGTGAAGGGTTCACGGCACACCAATGTGCTGCGGAACACCGGTTCAGAACCACTGCTCTATACCCTTCACACTAAATTTGTCCCAATCAATATTTGGATAGTTAAAATCCCCTAATATTACTACCCTATGGTTTTTGGACTTCACAGCAATTGGCCTACATATTTGCTCCTCTATCTCCCTCCCACTGTTTGGGGGTCTATAATACACGCCCAGCAATATGATCGCCCCTTTTTTATTTTTCAATTCAACCCATATAGCCTCATTTAATGATCCCTCTAACATATCATCCCTCCTCACCGCTTTAATAGTTTCTTTAATCAGTACGGCGACCCCCCCCTCCCCGCTTTTTACCCCCTCTCTATCTTGTCTAAAAATCCTGTAGCCAGGAATATTGATCTGCCAAACCTGCCCCTCTTTCAGCCATGTTTCTGTAATGGCTATAATGTCATACTCCCAAGTGTCTACCTGTGCTCTTAGCTCATTCGCCTTATTCTCTATACTCCTTGCATTAAAGTATATACCATTCAGCACAGAAGACCTCCTTGCGTACTATCTACTAAGCCCTGTTTCCGCTGTCTTACAGATTCGCTTTCTAGATTCTTGCTATCCAATTTCTGCTTTATTTCCTTCCCTTTTCAATTCGTTCTCAGGTTCCCATCCCCTGCCAAGCTAGTTTAAACTCTCCCCAACAGCACTAGCAAAACTCCCCGCGAGGATATTGGTCCCAGCGCTGTTGAGGTGCAACCCGTCCGGTTTGTACAGGTCCCATCTCCCCCAGAAGCAGTCCCAATGCCTCAAGAATTTAAAGCCCTCCCTCCTACACCAACTTTCCAGCCACATGTTCATCCTCTCTATCCTTCTATTCTTGTACTCATGACTCATTGACACCAATAGTAATCCGGAGATTACTACCTTTGAGGTCCTAGCCTTTAATTTTCTTCCTAGCTCCCTGAATTCTTCCTGTAGGATCTCATCCCACATTTTACCTATGTTGTTGGTCCCGATATGGACCATGACCTCTAGCTGTTTACCCTCTTCCCCCCCCCTCCTCCCCGCCCCCAGGATGCCCTGCATCCGCTCTGTGACATCCTTGACCCTGGCACGAGGGAGGCACAAAACCATTCGGGAGTCACGTCCACGGCCGCCCCAACGCCTGTCTGTTCCCCTAACTATAGAATCCCCTATCACTAGGGCTCTTTTGTTCTTCGTCCCTCCCCCCTGAGCAGCTGAGCCACCCGTGGTGCCTTGGAAATGGCTCTGGCTGCACTCCCCAGAGGCACCATCATCCTTAATGATACTCAGAAGTGAATATCAGTTTGAAAACGAGATGGACTCACGGGGGGAATCCTGCGCTACCTGCCTAGCACACTTACTAAGTCAGGTGGTCACCCACTTCTCCTCTACCTGCACGCCTTTAAGCTGCGGGGTGACTGTCGTGTATGTGTGCTTGGGGTTACTAGCCACCAGATGGCGCCACTGTCGGAGGTCATTGGGCTGTACGCATGTGTGCGCGGCCCAGGTATAAAAGGCAAGCCGTCATGTAATGTAATCATTTTGGGTCCTAATAAAGCAGAGCCAGGTTTGTACCTGTGTTAGTTTACAGTATTCAGTCTATCGAGTTATTACATACATAACAGCGACCACCTCCTGAAACGTGCTATCCACGTAGTTCTCAACCTCGCAGATGCACCGTATTGACTCCACTTAATAGTGTAGATGAACAAAGGAGTGCTTGTCCACAGTGCTTGTCCACAGATCCCTGAAAGTAGCAGGCCAGATGAATAAGGTGGTCAAGAAGGCATTCGGAATGCTTGCCTTTATTGGCCGAGGCGTAGAATATAAGAGCAGAGAGGTTATGCTTAAATTGTATAATATTTTGGTTAGGCCACAGCTGGAGTACTGCGTGCAATTCTGGTCACTGTATTATAGGAAGGACATGATTGCACTAGAGAGGGTGCAGAGGAGATTTACTAGGATGCTGCCTGGAATGGAGAATCTTAGTTATGAGGTCAGATTGGATTGGATAGGCTGGGTTTGTTCTAATTGGAACAGAGGAGGTTGAGAGGAAACCTCATCGAGGTATACACAATATTGAGGGGCCTGGACATAGTGGATAGTAAGGGTCTATTTCCATTGGTGGGGGGGGGGTCTATTACAAGGGGGGCATAGTTTTTGGGTGGTTGGTGGAAGGTTTAGAGGGGATTTGAGGGGGGGGGGCTTCTTTACACAGTGGGTTGTGGGGATCTGGAACTCGCTGCTTGGAAGAGTGGTGGATCTTAGACCCTCACCACTTTTAAGAGATGTTTGGATGGGCACTTGAAGTGCAGTAACCTGCAGGGTTACAGGCCTAGAGCTAGTAATTGGGATTAGACTGGATGACCTTTCGTTGAATGGCGCAGATATAATGGTAAGTACTACAGGGAATAGAATACGGCCAGGGTGATCTCCTGGACTAGTTTCAATCGCCTGGATGGGTTGGAGAGGAATTTTCCCAGATTTTTTCTCCCTAAATTGGCTTGGGTTTTTATCTGGTTTTTGCCTCTCCTAGGAGATCACAAGGCTCCAGTTGGGATGGAGTGTAGAATGTTTCAGTATAAGGGGTGTCGCAGTTGTGTGAGGCGGACTGATTGGGCTGGGTGCTCTTTGCCTTTCCGTCATTATTCATAGGTTTATATGTAATCTTTAGGGCTGCTGACCAAAGGTTCTTTGTCGGCCAGCGCGGACACAATGGGCCAAAATGGCCTCCTTCTGTGCTGTGAATTTCTATGTTTCTTTGTTTAATGCTACCCATAGAGACTCTACTGCCTGCTTACCTCTTGTTATATCATCTGTTATTATAGATGTGATTTCATCCGTAATCAGTAAGGCTACTCCTCCCCCTCTACCAGTTTCCCTATCCTTCTTGTAGACCTTAAAACCTGGTAAATTTAGTTCCCAGCCTTGATCATCTTTCAGACATGTGCCAGTAATGGTTACCATGTTTTACCCTCTAATTTGAAATTGTGCCTGCAATTCATTCAATTTGTTCCTTATACTCTGTGCATTTGTATAAAGAACACTTACTTGGGCCACACAACCTAGCCTGTCCTTCTGTTCTAATGTTTTTCTCACACATTTCTTATTTCTCTCTCCTGATTTAATTACTTTACAATCTTTTAGTTTTCTCTTTACCTAAAGCACCATTTCTGACAATCACTTTACTCTCTTCCCTTTTGTTTGTTTGGAACTCTTATTTATATTACCTTTTCCACCTGAGCCCTCTCCCCCATTTATTAGTTTAAAGTCCTCATGACTGCCTTATTCATCCTTTCCGGTTCAGGTGGAGCCCATCCCAATGGTAAAGTTCCTTCCTGTCCCAGTACTGGTGCCAATGTCCCATGAAATGGAATCCCTCTTTTCCACACCACTCCTTCAGCCATATGTTCACCTCCCTAATTTGTTTATCGCTATGCCAATTTGCATGTGCCACTGGTAATAATGCAGAGATTAGAACACTTGAGGTCATGCTTTCTAATTTAGCTCCTAGCTCCTGATACTCTCACAACAGGGCCTCTTTTTCTTTCCTATGTTGCTGGTCCCAACATGGACCACAACGACTGGATCATCCCCCTCCCTTTCCAATATCTTTTCAAGCCGGTTCAGATGTCCCTCACCCTGGTACCAGATCGGCAACATACCATGTGAGGCTCTCAATCCTGCTTACAAAGGATGCTATCTGTCCCCCTAATTATTGAATCCCCTACAACTACCACATTACACTCCTCCTCCTCCCTTTGGACAGCCTCCTGCTCCAAAGTGCTATGGTCAGCTTTCCTGCTTGTCATGTATTGATGCTTGAGGTCACTAGACACCAGGGGGCGCCACTGTCAGAGGTCATTGGGATGTATGCGCGTGTGTGCAGACCCTGGTACATAAGTGCTGATACCATGTCTTGTAGTCATTTGGGCGCGAATAAAGTGGACCAGGTTTACACCTGAGTGAGTTTACAGTAACAAGTCTTTTGAGTCATTATATACATAACATTTGGCGATGGGGTAATTTAAGAACCTTCGCATGCACAATGGGCACTATTGGAATGCTGAGAGAGATTCGTGAATGGCAAGGATTGGGCGGATTTTATCGACCGCCTAGATGAGTATTTTGTGGCCAACAACATGACGGGAGACAATGACGCAGTTAGGCGCCAGGCGGTTTTCCTCACTATTTGTGGTTCAAGAATATATGGCCTCATGAAGAATCTGCTCTCGCCTGCACCTCCAATGGACAAAGAATGCAAGGATTTGTGTGCTTTGGTACGTGACCATCTCAAGCCAAACGAGGGGATCATCATATCACGCTATCGCCTCTACATACATGTTTGTGCTGAGGGCCAGGATGTGTCGGGATTCGTTGCTGACCTGTGACGTCTTGCTGAGCCGTGTAAGTTCGGGACCGTGTTGGAAGACATGCTGCGAGATTTCTTTGTGATAGTCATCAACCATGATATGATTCTCCGGAAGCTATTGGTTGCAGAGACTCTGGATTTGAGCAAGGCCATCGCGACTGCCCAGGCATGCATGACGACGGATGATAATTTAAGGCAGATATCATCGAAAAGTCGGAGCTCCACGGCAAGTACTGTAAACAAGATTGTGTCGTCGTCTGGCAGAGCTGCTTATGGCAAGGCCCTACTCGACTGCTTATTTGAAATCTGTAGCTGAGCAAAGTCCACCAACTGGTACGAATCCTATTTCACCTTGTTGCCATTGTGGGGGCAATCATCGGCACCATCAGTGTCAGTTTAGGCAGTACATCTGTAACGGCTGTTCCAAAGTGGGGCATCTTCAGAGAATGTGCCCACAACTGAGCAAGCGTGCTGTCGCTCATCACATTGGTGATGATGACCAGTCCAGTGCTGGCCTGAATGCACAACCCGAGGAGGAAGTGTATGGTCTGTATTCGTTCTTGGGAAAGAGCCAGTCGATAATGGTTAATGTGAAACTGAATGGCATGCCGGTATCGATAAAGCTGGACACGGGTGCAAGTCAGTCGATAATGAGCCAAAGGACATTCGACAAGCTGTGGGACACTGAGGCGGTGAAGCCTAAGCTGAGTCCAATCAATGCCAAGTTGCGTACTTACACTAAGGAACTCACACCGGTAATTGGTAGTGCAGTGGTCAAGGTGTCATATGATGGTGTGGTTCATGATCTTCCATTATGGATCGTCCCAGGCAATGGACCAACACTGTTCGGCAGGAATTGGCTCGAGAAAATCAAATGGAATTGGAATGATATCAAAGCGTTGTCATCGGTGGAAGACACTTTGTGTGCTCAAGTGTTGAAGAAGTTTCCTTCTTTGTTTGAACTGGGCATTGGAAATTTTATGGGAGCCAAGGTGCAAATTCATCTGGATTCTGATGCAAGGCCTGTCTATCATAAAGCTCGGTCTTTTCCCTATATGATGAGGGAGAAGGTTGAAATTGAGCTTGACAGACTCCAACATGAAGGGGTCATATCACCGATCGAGTTTAACGAGGGGGGCCAATCCTATTGTTCCTGTGTTGAAGAGCGATGGCACTGTCAGGATTTGTGGAGATTACAAGGTTATGATTAACCGATTTTTGAAACAGGATCAGTATCCATTACCGAGAGCTGATGACCTGCTAGCTGGTGGAAAGTCGTTCACTAAACTGGATCTGACGTCGGCCTATATGACACAGGAGCTTGTCGACACTTCGAAGAAACTTACCTGCATCAACACCCATAAAGGACTGTTTGTCTACAACAGGCGTCCTTTTGGAATTCGTTCGGCTGCAGCCATATTTCTGAGGAATATGGAAAGCCTACTAAAATCTGTCCCTAGAACTGTCGTGTTTCAAGATTACATTCTGGTCACAGGTCGCGACACAACTAAACATTTGAACAACCTTGAGGAAGTTCTACATCGACTGGGACTCAGGCTGAAATGTTCAAAGTGTGTCTTCATGGCACCTCAAGTTGAATTCCTGGGGAGGAATGTTGCTGCTGATGGCATCAGGCCTACGGATTCGAAAACCAAGGCCATCAAAAATGCACCCAGGCCCCAGAATGTGAAGGAGCTGCATTCATTCATTGGGCTACTCAACTACTTCGGATTGAGCACTTTACTAAAGCCACTGCACATGCTGCTCAGAAAAGTTGACAACTGGGTCTGGGGTGTATCTCAAGATAGAGCTTTTGAGAAAGCTAAGTATCTGCTGTGTTCAAACAAGCTGCTGGTTCATTATGATCTGTGTAAGCATCTTGTATTGGCCTGTGATGCTTCATCATATGGGGTTGGCTGTGTATTCCAACAAGCAAATGAGTCGGGTAAACTACAACCTGTTGAGTATGCTTCGATATGTCAAAAACGGAAAGAGCTTACAGCATGGTAGAAAAAGAAGCTTTGCCTCTGTGTATGGGGTAAAAAAAATGCATCAGTACCTGTTTGGTCTTTGCTTTGAACTTGAAATGGATCACAAGCCACTAATTTCATTGTTTTCGGAAAACAAAGGTATTAATACCAATGCATCGTCCAGCATTCAGAGGTGGGCGTTGACGCCGTCTGCCTATGATTATGTTATTCGTCATAGACCTGGCATTGAGAATTGTGCCGATGTACTGAGTCATCTGCCTTTGCCCACCCCAGATATGGAGACCCCTCAACCTGCAGATCTACTGTTACTAACGGAGGCTTTTGAGAGTGAAGGTACCCCTGTCACTGATCAACAAGTTAGGATCTGGACCAGCCATGACCCTATTTTATCGGTTGTAAAACATTGTGTCCTCAGTGGTGACTGGTCTGCAATACCCATGGAGATGTGTGATGAGACCAAACCTTACAACTGTCGCGAAGATGAATTGTCCATTCAGTCAGATTGTCTACAATGGGGCAATCGTGTTGTTATGCCCAAGAAAGGCGGAGAAAAATTTGTACGTGAACAACATAGCACTTATCCTGGCACTGTCATGATGAAAGCCATTGTCAGGGCTCATGTTTGATGGCCTGGAATTGACTATGATCTGGAATCATGTGTGCATCAGTGCAATACTTGTAAAGTACCAGTGGAATCTCCGCTGAGTCTTTGGTTGTGGCCATCTAAACCATGGTTGAGGATACACATGGATTTTGCGGGCCCTTTCCTGGGAAAGATGCTTTTTGTTGTAGTGGATGCATATTCAAAGTGGATAGCATGTATTATTATGTCATCCAGTATGTCCACAGCTACCATTGAGAGCCTTCGTGTCATGTTTGCTACTCACAGTTTGCCTGACATTGTTGTGAACGACAACGGATCTTGCTTCACAAGTCTGGAGTTTCAAGAGTTTGTGAAACTCAATGGTATTAACAAGTGAGGTCAGCCCCATTCAAACCTGCTTCAAATGGTCAAGCAGAGCGTGCTGTTCAAATGATCAAGCAGAGCATGAAACGTGTGACTCAGGGTTCACTGCAGACTCGTTTATCACGTATATTGCTTAGTTACAGGACAAGACCTCACACGCTTACCGGGGTCTCCCCTGCTGAACTACTGATGAAGAGAAGTCTCAGGACCAGGCTCTCTCATTCATCCCAATTTGAATGATCGTGTTGAAAACAGACATCAGAGTTAGCAATTGTATCATGATCGTGCTGCTGTGTCACGTGATAGTTCTGTCAATGATCCGGTTTATGTATTGAACTATGGTCAAGGTCCAAAAGTGGATCGCCGGTACTGTCACAGCCAAGGAGGGTAACAGAGTGTTTATTGTCGTGCTCAAGAATGGGCAAACATGCAGGAAACATGTTGATCAGGTGAAACTGCGGCACATGGATGAACTGGAACCGCTTGAGGAAGATACCGTCAGCGACCAACCAACCAATGGTTATTCATCAGAGGACTTTGCTATCATTACCGAACCTGGACTTTCAGTCTCTGACATGGTCATTACCACTCCCATCAGATCGGCTACTCAGCCTCCAGTCATAACTGACTCAGAACGCTCGCCCAGAACTGGAGTTGAACTGAGACGATCAACTCGTGAGTGGAAAGCTCCAAACTGTCTTAATTTGTAAAGAGACTGATACTAAGATCTTGAAGGGGGATATTGTCATGTATGTATGCTTGGGGTCACTAGACACCAGGGGGCGCCACTGTCGGAGGTCATTGGGCTGTACGTGCATGTGTGCGGGCCCTGGTATATAAGTGCTGGTACCATGTAATGTAGTCATTTGGGCGCGAATAAAGTGGACCAGGTTTACACCTGAGTGAGTTTACAGTAACAAGTCTTTTGGGTCACTATATACATAACACTGCTGTCCTTCCAACAGTCTTTCTCCTTATTCTCACAGGCAGCATGTACATTGTACCTGTTGGATAGGATCAGTTTCTGCAGAACCTCGTTCTCTTTCTCACATGGGTTCCCCTTACTCTGCACACTAATGGTCACACTGAAATAGAGCTCCATCTAGTGGACTACTGATGTAATAACAATTACTGATAACATAACATAAGAATATAAGAATTAGGAACAGGAGTAGGCCATCTAGCCCCTCGAGCCTGCTCCGCCATTCAACAAGATCATGGTTGATCTGGCCGTGGACTCAGCTCCACTTACCCGCCCGCTCCCCGTAACCCTTAATTCCCTTATTAGTTAAAAATCTATCTATCTGTAATTTGAATACATTCAATGAGCTAGCCTCAACTGCTTCCCTGGGCAGAGAATTCCACAGATTCACAACCTCTGGGAGAAGAAATTCCTTCTCAACTCGATTTTAAATTGGTTCCCCTGTATTTTGAGGCTGTGCCCCCTAGTTCTAGTCTCCCCGACCAGTGGAAACAACCTCTCTGCCTCTATCTTGTCTATCCCTTTCATTATTTTAAATGTTTCTATAAGATCACCCTTCATCCTTCTGAACTCCAACGAATAAAGACCCAGTCTACTCAATCTATCATCATAAGGTAACCCCCTCATCTCCGGAATCAGCCTAGTGAATCGTCTCTGTACCCCCTCCAAAGCTAGTATATCCTTCCTTAAGTAAGTGTTTTCCCCCACACCTCCAGCTTGAGTTAAAGTTCCCATTGTTGGGGACAAAGGGACTATGGCCAGGCATTCCGCGCTGACTGTCCCTTTGACTGCTCTTAAGTACCCTATTAGTGGGTGTCAATGGCCCCATCCCGGGCCGCATTTTCCGCTGTTATGGCGTGAATGTCCGTTCAGCCTGCCATTGTCTCGGTTGAAGTCCTACTCTGGGATCTATTGCTGCCTGGGGAATGTCGGACTGCCCCTGCCTGCCTGCGGGGCTCTGAGTCGCATTGATGATGTTGACTCCCTGATCCATCACCGCGTTCGAGGCAGAATTGCACGCGTATATTAAATTTGTCTCTTCCTCCCCCGCCATGAAAGTCTGAGCCATCAATGCCGCCGCTTCCAAGGTCAAATCCTTGGTCTCAATTAATTTGCAGAAAATTCCCGCATGACCGATGCCCTCGATAAAGAAGTCCCTTAGCATCTCCTCCCTGCAGGCTTCTGTGAACTTAGAGGCTGGCCAAATGGCGGAGGTCCGCTACGAAGTCCGGTATGCTCTGTCCTTCACGATGTCGGTGGGTGTAGAATCTGTGTCGGGCCATATGTATGCTGCTCGCTGGTTTGAGGTGTTCCCCGATCAGTTTGGTAAGTTCTTCAAAGGTTTTGTCTGATGGCTTTTCAGGTGCTAGTAAGTCCTTCATGAGCGCTTAAGTCTTTAGTCCGCAGCTGGTCAAAAGATGAGCCCTTCGCTTGTCGGCCGCTGCATCCCCCAGCCATTCTTTCATAACGAAGATTTGCTGAAGCCTCTCAACAAAATCGTCCCAGTCTTCCCCAACACAGTACCGTTCCTCTGTGCTACCGGTGGCCATTCTCGTGGGTCGTGAGTTCCCGTTTCTCGTCGCCAATGTAAAGTCCTTACTCTACAGTATGAAACCACACGAGGCACATTCTGGGGACAAGGTCACTCTGTGACCTCAACTCTTTATTCACAGCACTCCACAAGTGATGACCCTGTGTGGGACCTCCCTTTATATACCTGGGAGATCAGGTGAGGAGTGTCCCCCAGAAGTTCACCCCTTGTGGTCAAGGTGTGCATCTAGTTTGTGTGTATACAGTAATACAGTGGTGTTACATTGTGGTTACATACATGACATCCCCCAGCCATTCTTTCGTAACGAAGCTTTGCTGAAGCCTCTCGACAAAATCGTCCCAGTCTTCCCCAACACAATACCGTTCCTCTGTGCTACCGGTGGCCATTCTCGTGGGTCATGAATTCCCGTTTCTCGTCGCCAATGTAAAGTCCTTATTCTACAGTATGAAACCACACGAGGCACATTCTGGGGACAAGGTCACTCTGTGACCTTAACTCTTTATTTACAGGACTCCAAAGACGATGATCCTTTGTGGGACCTCATTTTTATACCTGTATGATCAGGTAAGGAGTGTCTCCCACAAGTTCACCCCTTATGGTCAAGGTGTGCATCTAGGTTGCGTGTGTACAGTAATAAAGTGGTGTTACATTGTGGCTACATACATGACAGCAAGGTCATGTGATCACAGTTCTGTTAGGAGCCATCTTGTAGTGTGTGTGCTTGTGTAGTGGTGTCTAAAGATATCAGACATATCAACCCTGTTCTGATTGAGGTGTGACCGAGGTCTGGAGCAAACTGTCCAGATACTCCTCCCCATCCCTTCTGTGTCAGAGTGTCTCCAACTCGCACTCCACCACAATGACTCCGAGCCAGAGAAATTCGACGTGGAGACATCTACTGCAGATGTGTTCGCTTGGGGCAGTCTCGCTGTCCACACAGTCCCACACACTGAAGTCCAGATGTAAAACTTACTCTGTGGGTCAGACAGCGAGAAACTGTTTTCGGGAAGCTAACCACAAAGTGGTGCATCTCAGAAAGCGATTTCCAGAGTTTCGCATTTAACCTCGCATCTGTTCTCACCCAAAATTGCTGTGCGATTTGCGCATAAATAATGGTGAACATTGTTAGCCTTGCTGTTACTTTGACAATAAATTCTGGCCCAACATATTCCACTGTTGTTCATTGGCTGTAGCTTTGTATTCCACTGCTCTTGATTGAGTGTTTACACTCCATACAAAAAATATATGTTGGTTAAAAACAAGGAAGCAGCTTGCTGCTGATTGGTTAGACCACGACTTACTGCATTTTACAAATGATGCAGGGAAAATGTTCAGGCATATAGATTGATGGATATTTTGCAATCACAAAGTAGAACCTTTCTAATTAGAAAATAAAACTTCCTGTTCCTGAAAGTCTGTGTGTAGGCCTCCTTGCATAAAACACAAGTTTCTTGTGATTTGCAAAATTCTTAATAATCTAACAAAGTACTGTTCCTTATTTTGTTTTGTTTGTTCCCGTCAAATCTTTTTCCTCTTCTCCTGAAGGTGCTGATCAATGCCAGGGAATGATTCCACGGTGCAGCCCAAATGTCCATATTTCATATATAGTCCAAAACTGAGGACTTGTTGGCTATTTGACCATTAAGGTGGAATCACAACTGAATGACCCTCACCCAGCATCCACATACATGCACTTTCCAGTACCTGTAGTACTGAGGCCAAAACATTATGTCCCAGAAATTCATCTCGGGTGGTGGTGGAAAACGGGCGATATCGGATCAGCCATAGATTTGATACAGCGCCTGATATTCTGTTCCATTGCAGTCAATGGATCTGAATTACAGGCATTGCATATAACGGGCAGCTGATCTGATACTGCCTGTTTGGCGGCACTACCCGAGACGAATTTCTAGGCCTATGTTTTTGGGAAAAGGAGTGTGCTTCATAAAAGGAACTCAGAATAAATATATGATAAAATGTTACAAATGAAGGTTGTTCAGAATCTTTAAAGAAAAGTGGGGATAACATTTCCATAGGATTCTCTTGATCTCCTGTCATAGTTATGATGGGAGATTAGGAGGAACCCCACAGGAATCTTTTATCCCCAATCAGTATGTTACACATCTGGTCTACTTTAGGGCAATTTGAACGATATAATAAATGGATATTAATGTAAGAATAACTTTCACAACATACTTGAAACACAGTACATCTATATATAAAGCTTTTGAGTCCATTACGTTTCGACATCACTCTTCAAAGTGTCAAAAGTATAAAAAAAATGAAAGAAAGTATTTCATGCTGGCTTCTTTGGAACTCGCATTAGAAATTTAGAAATAGCTGTATGTGCAAACTTGTCTCACCAACAGCAGTTAACTTATAAATGACCTCAGAATGGCCATATTTAAAGTAATTAGACTTTGTGAACTTAAAAAGCCAGGGCAAATTAAACACAACTTCACCTTAGCAGTAGAACACTACCTTGTGCATAAAGTGGTATAATGTTGTTATAAAACAGCATATCGTCTGACTTACTATGAGCAACACCATGAGAGATCTAATTTCTATGACCTTCCTTAGTAACAGAATATTAACTATGAAAAGAGATAGCTATTCATTTTCCAACATGTTGCTACTTACATCAAAGACTGGGTGTTGCATTATAGTGTTGAAGTGAAATTAGTGCTGTCGGTTAGTAATATGATCAGACATACCTCTCTCACACATTTGGGTCTGTCATGTAGGCCTCTAAGACTTCAGTGACATTGGTCGCTCCTTTAAGTGGTCGGAACACTTCACTTTTATATCTACTGGGGTACCATAACCGCAACCTGGGATATAACTGGATACTGGTGTCTTTTGCATGTATGGTTCTTCAACCTGTCGGAAGGTGGAGTTTGAAACTTACAGAGCAATGGGAATGATCAAGGTTGCTTAGTTCAATGGTTATAACATACTCATATAATGATACAAAATAAGGAACATGCGGCACAATCACACTGTGGTGGGCCATCATACTTAACTTAGGTGGAATAACTGTTCACTTCTCTTTGCAGTCTTTTGCTACCTGACTATCTATGTAGATATGGCCTCTTTCTAAAAGCCAGGTTTTTAGAAATTTTGTAAAAGCCTAACTGCAGTTTCAGCACTTAGTCAAAATTGATCAATGACCTCTGTTGAGTTCAAATGCATTTGAGTGTGAATGGCTGCTGGAATGTAAAATCACCTTTCATTGTCTTCAGGACGCTAGTTTCAAGTGCCACATCCAAAACCTAACATACTCCTGTCAGCCTGGCTGTCCTGTGAATTTAACCCTTCTGAAGCAAGCTTTAACATAAAAGCACATTTTTTAAAGTTACTCGTATCTAGATCCTTTCCATAGAAAAATGGTCAAAAAAATCCAGAAATGTGACACCCTCAAAATCATAATTCCATCAAAATGAAATAACTCAGATTGCACAAGGGGTGCTACATTTGGCCTCAGCAACTCTACGAAGTGGAAATATTAGCCAGGGTTCCCACTCCTGCATGCCATCCACTTGCGTCTTTGTGTGCATGTTTGTAGGTTAGGTGAGAACAAAATTGGATTTGACGGTGATGCCTTCCAGATTGAATGATCTATTGACACTTCCTAGGCTTTCATGTGAAAAATTGTCACTTGAATAAGGCACTGGAGGAATGGCAGTGCCTGTAAAATGCCAGTGCCAGCAAGAATCGGGAAGAGAGAAGAAAACTAAAAATCCTGTCTGCAGCTCCAGATTGGTTGCTTCACCATGACCTCTCGGCAATGAGTGAGAAGTCTGTGCTCCCTCATGAATCAATAATTGACGTGTGCCAACTGTCAGATAGCAGCAGAGCTCAGATCTGAACCTACTGTCAAATGAGTCCTGTCATCATGCCCCCTTTTGGCAACAAATTCAACTCAGTTGCTTGCTGATATATAACTTTCCTCTACAACTGCCAAAGATCAAATTTGGGGGCCCTCTATGAGTGCTTTGTGCAGGCACTCTTGCAACTTGCCCCAACTCATTCTGCGCATATTTCGTCAGTGACTAAAACATCTCGCTGACAACAAATCCAACAAAAGTTGAAGGGAAAAATTGTCTTAAATGTGTCCTCAAAATGGAATTTCACCAGTCAAGCTGAACTCTGGGAAACCAAAAAGCTAATACCAAATAGAATTGCGAAATGCTTATGTGAAACAAAGTATTCCTCGCAAGAACTCCTAGCACTAAGCTATCAAAGGTACAGCTCAGAGACAGCATGTTCGGAGATTATAAAGTTGTCACTCCTTCTCTGAACAAGTCATTTTTTTATTTAAAAGACGCTTGAGAAGTTAGATGGGTGAAATTGTAATTAATAGCCCAGAAATCCCGGTTTCTTCTTCCCGTGGGCGTTCGACTAAAAATATGAGAGAAGATGCGCACCTACATTTTGGTCAAATGCCCGCCAGAGATCCCGGACTCGAGGCCTCCCCTTCTTGCGCAACGGAGCGCGTTCACGTCGGGACGTCCGCAGGAGTCACATGGACCTGGACACCCAATCATGGTAAAGTATTTTCTCATTCATAGTAATAGGAGTTTCGTAAGTCGGAAACTCCTATTACTATGAATGAGAAACACCCCCTAACACCCAAACACTACATAAAACATTAAAAAAAAATCTCACATAAATACACTATAGAGATTAAAGTTGATAGAAACTCTCAAGAAAACTATATTCCAGTGAGGGGGAAAGGTGGAAGAGAAAAGTGGCTAACTAAAGAAATAAAGGACGGTATCCAATTAAAAACAAGGGCATACAAAGTGGCCAAAACTAGTGGGAGGACAGAAGACTGGGAAGCTTTTAAAAGCCAGAAAAGAATGACTAAAAAATGATTAAGAAAGGGAAGATAGACTATGAAAGTAAACTAGCTCAAAATATAGAAACAGATAGCAAGAGTTTCTACAGGTATAGAAAAAGGAAAAGAGTGGCTAAAGTAAATGTTGGTCCCTTAGAGGGTGAAACCAGGGAACCAGTAATGGGGAACATGGAGATGGCAGAAACTCTGAACAAATATTTTACGGTAGAGGACACTAACAATATTCCAACAGTGGATAGTCTAGGGGCTATGGGGGGGAGGAGCTTAACACAATCACAAACACTAAGGAGGTGGTACTCAGTAAGATAATGGGACCAAAGGCGAATAAATCCCCTGGACCTGATGGCTTGCATCTTAGGGGCTTAAGAGAAGTAACGGCAGGAATTGTGGGTGCATTGGTTGTAATTTACAAAAATTCCCTGGATTCTGGGGAGGTCCCAGCAAATTGCAAAACTGTAAATGTAATGCCCCTGTTTAAAAAAGGAGGCAGACAAAAAGCAGGAAACTATCGACCAGTTAGCCTAACATCTGTGGTTGGGAAAATGTTGGAATCCATTATTAAAGAAGCAGTAGCAGGAGATTTGGAAAAGCAAAATTCAGCCAGGCAGAGACAGCATGGATTTATGAAGGGAAATCATGTTTGACAAATTTTCTGGAGTTCTTTGAGGATGTAACGAACAGGGTGGATAAAGGGGAACCAGTGGATGTGGTGTATTTGGACTTCCAGAAGGCATTTGACAAGGTGCCACATAAAAGGTTACTGCACAAGATAAAAGTTCACGGGGTTGGGAGTAATATATTAGCGCGGATGGAGGATTGGCTAACTAACAGAAAACAGAGAGTTGGGATAAATGGTTCATTCTCTGGTTGGCAACCAGTAACTAGTGAGGTGCCGCAGAGATCAGTGCTGGGACCCCAATTATTTACAATCTATATTAACGACTTGGAAGAAGGGACTGAGTGTAACCTAGCCAAGTTTGCAGACGATATAAAGATGGGAGGAAAAGCAATGTGTGAGGACACAAAAAATCTGCAAAAGGACATAGACAGGCTAAGTGAGTGGGCAAAAATTTGGCAGATGGAGTATAATGTTGGAAAGTGTGAGGTCATGCACTTTGGCAGAAAAAAATCAAAGAGCAAGTTATTATTTTACTAGAGAAAGATTGCAAAGTGCTGCAGTACAGCGGGACCTGGGGTACTTGTGCATGAAACACAAAGGGATAATATGCAGGTACAGCAATTGATCAGGAAGGCCAATGGTATCTTGGCCTTTATTGCAAAGGGGATAGAGTATAAAAGCAGGGAAGTCTTGCTTCAGCTATACAAGATATTGGTGAGGCCACACCTGGAATACTGCGTGCAGTTTTGGTTTCCATATTTACGAAAGGATATACTTGCTTTGGAGTTCAGAGAAGGTTCACTAGGTTGATTTTGGGGTTGAGGGGGTTGACTTACGAGGAAAGGTTGAGTAGGTTGGGCCTCTACTCATTGGAGTTCAGAAGAATGAGAGGTGATCTTATCGAAACATATAAGATTATGAGGGGGCTTGACAAGGTGGATGCAGAGAGGATGTTTCCACTGATGGGGGAGACTAGAATTAGAGGGCATGATCTTCAAATAAGGGGCTGCCCATTTAAAACAGAGATGAGGAGGAATTTCTTCTCTCAGAGGGTTGTAAATCTATGGAATTTGCTGCCTCAGAGAGCTGTGGAAGCTGGGACATTGAATAAATTTAAGACAGTTTCTTCAGCGATAAGGGGATAAGGGGTTATGGGGAGCTGGTGGGGTAGTGGAGCTGAGACCATGATCAGATCAGCCATGATCTTATTGAATGGCGGAGCAGGCTCGAGGGGCTGTATGGCCTACTCCTGTTCCTATTTCTTATGTTCTTATGTTCTTATGTTTATTAAAGAAAAAAAAATTGCCGATTTTTAAAAAAAGTTTTAATTAAGGTTTAAAATAAAGTTACCTGAGTGGGCAGGGTTTTAACATAAATACGTTTTTTTAAATGTTATTTTAATCATGTTTTTGATATGTTTTCAAACTCTTATGCCTGTAAAAGTTGAGAAATCAGGAAGGTGGTGAGTTAACCACTGTGCAAGCTGTTTAGTGAGCAAGCAGTTTTCAAACAGTACTTGGTTTCATAAGTAAATTGAAAGAGATAGTCCATTGAAGTAACCAAAAGTAATTGAGCTAAACTTTAAATATTCTCAACCAGTGTTTAAACTTGGATTAACTATCTACCACCTACAAGGTACAAGTCAGGAGTGTGATGGAATACTCTTCACTTGCCTGGATGAGGGTAGCTCCAACAACACCGAAGAATCTCAACACTATCCAGGACAAAATAGCCCTCTTGTTTGGCACCCCATCCACCACCCTAAACATTCACTCCCTCAACCATCGGCGTACCGTGGCTGCAGTGTGTGCCATCTACAAAATGTTCGGCAGCAACTCGCCGAGGCTTCTTCGGCAGCACCTCCCAAACCCGCGACCTTTATCACTTAGAAGAACAAGGGCAACAGGTGCATGGGAACACCACCACCTCCAAGTTCCCCTCATAGTCACACACCAAATTGACTTGGAAGAATATCACTGTTCCTTCATCGTTGCTGGGTCAAAATCCTGGAGCTCCCTCCCTAACAGCACTGTGGGAGTATGTTTACCAGCAGTTCAAGAAGGTGGCTCACCACCAACTTCTCAAGGAGAATTAGGGATGAGTAATAAATGTTGGCCTTGCCAACGGTGACCACCTCCTGTGAATGAGTTTAAAAAACTTGACAATGTCATCATGACTGATGGACTATTGCAACTGGAGACGTTGCTTACTGAAATTGTAAAGCAATTTCACACCACTTAAAGAAAATAACGATACTTGTGAGAAATCTGAACTTGGACGAACTGAACAATTATAATTTGCAATCCCACTTCTTGCAGTAATGTATTTTTGACATTCAGAATTTAACCATAGAGCTTCCAGAGTTTAAACAACAATCTGTACAGAGGGAGCTCGAATTTAAACACGTTAACCATACAAGAAACAGAAATCCAAAAAAAGATACACAATATATTTCACAATTGTTAGCTCTCAACTAGTACATAAAAGGACCAAGATGGCAGAATAGCAAACCTATCTTTTGTTTCTCACTGTTGCCCCTGATGTTTGGTCATGGATAGAAACCAACATTGGTAGCTGGCAGATTTATCAAAGTCTCTTACCCTCTCTAGATCTTTTCATCGCAAACTGCTGGGGAGGTGGTCGGTGCCCTGGACGGGTCCAAACTAAGCGAAATGACGGCGGACCTCAGCGGGCCGAGTGTCGGTGGGCCCCAGCAGGCCGAGTGTCGGCGGGCCCCCAGCGGGCCGAGTGTCGGTGGGCTCCCAGCGGGCTGAGTGTCGGCGGGCCCCCAGCAGGCCGAGTGTCGGTGGGCCCCCAGCGGGCCGAGTGTCGGTGGGCTCCCAGCGGGCCGAGTGTCGGCGGGCCGAGTGTCGGCAGGCCCCCAGCAGGCCGAGTGTCGGCGGGCCGAGTGTCGGCAGGCCCCCAGCAGGCCGAGTGTCGGCGGGCCCTAGCGGGCCGAGTGTCGGCGGGCCCTAGCGGGCCGAGTGTCGGCGGGCCCCTAGCGGGCCGAGTGTCGGTGGGCTCCCAGCGGGCCGAGTGTCGGCAGGCCCCCAGCAGGCCGAGTGTCGGCGGGCCCTAGCGGGCCGAGTGTCGGCGGGCCCCTAGCGGGCCGAGTGTCGGCGGGCCCCTAGCGGGCCGAGTGTCGGTGGGCTCCCAGCGGGCCGAGTGTCGGCGGGCCGAGTGTCGGCAGGCCCCCAGCAGGCCGAGTGTCGGCGGGCCCTAGCGGGCCGAGTGTCGGCGGGCCGTAGCGGGCCGAGTGTCGGCGGGCCCCTAGCGGGCCGAGTGTCGGCGGGCCCCCAGCAGGCCGAGTGTCGGTGGGCCCCCAGCGGGCCGAGTGTCGGCGGGCCCCTAGCGGGCCGAGTGTCGGCGGGCCCCCAGCGGGCCGAGTGTCGGTGGGCCCCCAGCGGGCTGAGTGTCGGCGGGCCCTCAGCGGGCCGAGTGTCGGCGGGCCCCCAGCAGGCCGAGTGTCGGTGGGCCCCCAGCAGGCCGAGTGTCGGTGGGCCCCCAGCAGGCCGAGTGTCGGTGGGCCCCCAGCGGGCTGAGTGTCGGCGGGCCCTCAGCGGGCCGAGTGTCGGCGGGCCCCCAGCGGGCCGAGTGTCGGCGGGCCCCTAGCGGGCCGAGTGTCGGCGGGCCCCCAGCGGGCCGAGTGTCGGTGGGCCCCCAGCGGGCTGAGTGTCGGCGGGCCCTCAGCGGGCCGAGTGTCGGCGGGCCCCCAGCAGGCCGAGTGTCGGTGGGCCCCCAGCGGGCCGAGTGTCGGCGGCCCCCAGCGGGCCGAGTGTCGGCGGGCCCCCAGCGGGCCGAGTGTCGGCGGCCCCCAGCGGGCCGAGTGTTGGCAGGCCCCCAGCGGGCCCCCAGCAGGCCGAGTGTCGGCGGGCCCCCAGCAGGCCGAGTGTCGGCGGGCCCCCAGCGGGCCGAGTGTCGGCGGCCCCCAGCAGGCCGAGTGTCGGCGGCCCCCAGCGGGCCGAGTGTCGGCGGGCCCCCAGCGGGCCGAGTGTCGGCGGGCCCCCAGCAAGCCGAGTGTCGGCGGGCCCCCAGCGGGCCGAGTGTCGGCGGCCCCCAGCGGGCCGAGTGTCGGCGGGCCCCCAGCGGGCCGAGTGTCGGCGGGCCCCCAGCGGGCCGAGTGTCGGCGGCCCCCAGCGGGCCGAGTGTTGGCAGGCCCCCAGCGGGCCCTCAGCGGGCCGAGTGTCGGCGGGCCCCCAGCGGGCCGAGTGTCGGCGGGCCCCAGCGGGCCGAGTGTTGGCAGGCCCCCAGCGGGCCCCCAGCGGGCCGAGTGTTGGCAGGCCCCCAGCGGGCCCCCAGCGGGCCGAGTGTTGGCAGGCCCCCAGCGGGCCCTCAGCGGGCCGAGTGTCGGCGGGCCCCCAGCGGGTCGGTGTCAGCGGGCCCCAGCAGGTCGAGTGTCGGCGGGCCCCCAGCGGGACCCTAGTGGGCCGAGTGTTGGCAGGCCCTCAGCGGGCCCCCAGCAGGCCGAGTGTCGACGGGCCCCCAGCGGGCCCCCAGCGGGACCCCAACAGGCCGAGTGCCGGCGGGCCCCAGCGGGCCGAGTGTCGGCAGACCCCCAGCGGGCCCCCAGCAGGCCGAGTGTTGACGCGGCCCCAAAGTCGGGATGGAGGTCGACCGCGTTCTGCGCATGCACCCCCAGCCACCAGAATAATACCGGACGAGAGATGGTGCCGGATAAGGGAATCCTGGATAAGTAGAGGTCCAACCTGTGTACTTAAGTATAGATTTAGTATAGATTCAATAGGGAGAGAATTAAAGCTGGAATTGGAAAGCAGAAAAGTAGGAAGTGAATTTGGAAGCTGGAGGAAACAAAGGCTAGAAAAAAGTTAATAAGCAAGTTTAGCAGTGCTAAATGCTATATACTTCAATACAAGGCTTACAGAGAATATGGCAGATGAGCTGAGGGCACAGATAGACACTTGGGAGTAAGATATTATAGCTATTACTGAGACAAGGCTGAAAGAAGGGCAGGTATGACAGCTCAGACAGTATAGAGAGGGGGGTAAAAATGGAGGGGGGGGGTTCACAGTATTGATTAAAAAAACAATTACAGCTGTGAGGAGGGATGATAGAATCATAAAATCATAGAAATTTACTGCACGGAAGGAGGCCATTTCAGCCCATCGTGTCCGTGCCAGCCAACAAGAGGCTATCCAGCCTAATCCCACTGTCCAGCTCTAGGTCCCTAGCCCTGTAGGTTACAGCACTTCAGGTGCACATCCAAGTACTTTTTAAATATCGTGAGGGTTTCTGCCTCTGCTACCCTTTCAGGCAGTGAGTTCCAGACCCCCACAACCCACTGGGTGAAGAAATTTCCCCTCAAATAAATGCCCTCTAAACCTTCTACCAATTACTTTAAACTTATGCCCTCTGGTTTTTGACCCCTCTGCTAAGGGAAATAATCCCTTTCTATCCACTATATCTAGGCCCCTTAAAATTTTATACACCTCAAAGAGGTCTCCCCTCAGCCTCCTCTGTTGCAAGGAATTCAAATCCAGCCTATCCAATCTGTTCTCATAGCTAAGATTCTCCACTGCCGGCAACATCCTCGTAAATCTCCTTTGTACCCTCTTCAGTGCAATCACATCTTTCCTGTAATGTGGTGACCAGAACTGCACGCAGTTCTCTAGCTGATGCCTAACTAGTGTTTAAACAGTTCAAGCATAACCTCGCTGCTCTGGTATTCTATGCCTCGACTAATAAAGGCAAGCCTTCTTAACCATCTGGCCTGCTACCTTCAGGGATCTGTGGATGTACACTCCAAGGTCCCTTTGTTCCTCTACACTACTCACTGTCCTAGCGTTTAATGTGTATTCCCTTTCCTTATACGCCCTCCCCAAATGCATTACCTCACACTTTTCTCTGGATTGAATTCCATTTGCCACTGTTCTGCCTACCTGACCATTTCATTCATAGCATCTAGCAGTCTACAGCTTTCTTCTTCATTATCAACCACACAGTTGATCCTAGTGTCATCTGCAAATTTCTCAATCATACTCCCTATATTCAAGTCTAGATCATTGACGTATATCACAAAAAGCAAGGGACCTAGCACTGAGCCCTGTAGAACCCTACTGGAAACATCCTTCCAATCACAAAAACACCCATCAACCATTACCCTTTGCTTCCAGCCTTTGAGCCAATTTTGGATCCAACTTGCCACTTTGCCCTGGAACCCATGGGCTTTTACTTTCATGACCATGTCATGTAGGACCTTATTAAAACCCTTGCTAAAATCCATATACATTACATCAAATGCACTACCCTCATTGACCCTCCTTGTTACTTCCTCAAAAAATTCAATCAATTAGTCAGACATGACCTTCCCTTAACAAATATATGCTGGCTGTCTTTGAGTAATCCGTGTCATTCCATGTTAGAAAGATCATCAAATGAGGCCATATGGGTCGAATTGATGAACAAAAAGGGGTGATCACATGCTGGGAGTCTACTATAGACCCCCCAAATAATCAGAGGGAGATAGAAGAGCAAATATGCAGGCACATTTTTGAGAAGTGCAAAAATTATAGGGCAGTAATTGTAGGGGATTTCAACTACCCTAATAGTAACTGGGATAAAAAATAATGTGAAAGGTATAGAGATTGCAGAATTCCTAAAATGCATTCAGCAGAACTTTGTTAGCCAGTATGCATCAAGCCCAACAAGGGAGGGAGTAGTTCTGGACTTAGGGAATGAAGCTGGGCCGGTGGAAGGGGAATCAGAGGGAAAGCATTTTGGTGTTAGAGATCATAATTCAGTTAAGTTTAGGTTAGTTATGGAAAAGGACAAAAATAGACCTGGAATAAAAGTTCTCAACTGGGGAATAGTCATTTTGCTAAGCAGAGAGGTGATTTAGCCATAGTGGACTAGAAACAGCTACTTTGAAGGTTAATCAGTGTCAGAGCAGTGGAAGGCATTCAAGGAGGAGATCCGGAGGGTTCAGAGCAAGTATGTTCCCATAAGGAAAAAGGGTGGGACTAACAAATCTAGAACCCCCTTGGATGTTGAGGGACATACAAGGTAGGATAAAGAAAAAAAAGGAGGCTTATGACAGATACCAAAGGCTAAAAACTGTAGAATCTCTAGAGGACTATAGAAAGTCCAGCGGTGAAATTAAAAATGAGATTAGGAAAGCAACGAGAGAGCAAGAAAAGATTTTGGCAAATAAAATCAAGGAAAACCCAACGATGTTCTATAAATACATTAAAAGCAAGAGGATAACTAAAGAAAGAGTAGGGCTGATTAGAGACCATAAAGGTAATCTGTGCGTGGAGCCGGAAAACGTGGGTATGTGTCTTAATGAAAACTTTGCGTCTGTTTTTACAAAAGAGTGAGGCGATGCAGACATTGCTATCAGGGAGGAGGAGTGTAAAATATTAGATGAAATAAACATAGTAAGAGAGGAAATATTAATGGGTTTAGCAGCTTTGAAAGTGGATAAATCCCCAGGCCCAAATGAAATGTATCTCAGCCTGTTAAGAGAAGCAAAACTGCAAATAGCAGAGGCTCTGATCATCATTTTTGTTGTGTCCTTAGATGCTCTAACAATGACTCCACGAGACAGTGTGTTGTATTTGAACTGTAGTGACCTTAGTCCTTTATTAGTTAACTCCAGAGTGAGGATCACACCTGGTGGCCTGCCTTTTATACTAGGCCAGGCACACCTGTACAGGTAACCTATGAGTCTCCCACTGCTGTGCCCTCTGGTGGCACACCTTGAGATAGTACCAACAGTAGCCATGTAGAAATCATGACATCATTCCCCGCTGAACCCTCAGTGCAAATCGCCTCTGCATTGACTGTGCACTGTGCTTAGCTCTATGTGGGTTTTGTCTGGTTGACCTCTGACAGCCAACTCGAACTTCGGTGGGTAGTTGGTGCAGTAGCATGCTGGTGGTTGCTATTTGTGTGTGTGTGTTCCTAACCACTCCACTCTCCCCCCTCCCACACTGATGTGGCGGGGGCTCCTGACATTCATGTATATTCAATTTCAGGTAAGTGGGTTTTGCGGTTTTTTTTGTTCCGAGGTGCGACAAGTACGTTAGATGCCTTGTTGATGTGATGACTGATGCATGAGGACAAGCTAGTTCCGGAATTGCTGGGTTGTGTCCCTGCAGTCTGGTGGCAGCTCAGTGCCCGGTGCTGGTAGTGGGAACCCGGTCGGCTCGTGTAGATGTCTGTGATCTCCCTGTCCTTTCTTTACGCCCGGGCTCATAGCTGCTCCCTGAGGACCTGTTGTCTAGCAGTGCACAGGGAACTGCTGACTCGCTGGCCTGAGCGTCGTTTGGTTTGGAATCCTGGCTGGTGCTTGTTTCCTCTGGGGGAACAGTGGCGGGTGACCTTACATCTAGGGGTATGGCCTTGGTGCAGCCTGCACCTTCAGGCTCATGGCAGTTGGTGCCATCGGTTACCTGAGAGATGGATCCGACCCCAGGGCATGGTATCAATGCAGTGGCCTTTGCCCTGCTGAGGTCACTTGCTCTGCAGCTCATGTGTGTTGGCTGCTTGTGGCCACACTCCGTGGTGCATGATTCTGGTCCCCGGGACATAGGCTACAGCATTGGGTAGCTCACTGGACCTGTGTGCACCCGATGGGTGTCTGCCCGCTGCATTGGCTGCGTGCAGTGGGAATCTTGCATGGCACAGCTTTTCCTTACTTATGATGGACACTCTAGGGGTCCGATCATGGTCACGCGACTTTTCCTCACTGGTTGCATATGCACAGTTCAGATCATCAATTACACATGTGCATAATCGCGAGACTTTTCCTCACTGGTTGCATGTATACATTACCGACTATCACTTACACATTTTACATGATCACTTACACACTTTACATAATCCGTTGCATCTTTTATCTCTAGATTACAATTACTGTTACATTGCTTAAATGTATGAAACTGTCCCTTTAATTGTAGTGGGTTGCAGGCCTCCTTTACCCCAATACTCTTCTCCATTTGGTGCCACGTGTTGCTCCATCAGCGCTGCACCTCGTGGTCTGTCAGTGGCCATCTTTGTCTTCAGCGTATCACCTTGTGGTTCGGGCGCCATCTCTCCTTCATCCACGATGTCGACTGCGGTGATTCTCTTCTCCCCGGGTTCTGCCTCCACAGTTGGGAAGTCGCTGCTGGATCTGATTTTCTCCCTCCTGAGTCCTGCCACTGGAGCCTGGGTCGTCTCAGCTGGATCATCTCCACGCAGTCGTGTTGAGCGGTCTGTGTCTCGGGTGTCGTGCTGGTCTGCTCTCCGGTGTCAGGTCCACTCTCAGGTGAGGGCTTGCTTTGCCTCTGAGCGCAGAGGGCTTCGATCGCTGGAGGGGTGAAGTCTCCCCACTTCCAATGGATCTTCTCCATCCACCTTCTGCCGAGCACCGTTGGTCCATCACCTGCAACAATCCACAGATGCAACTTGTGCATTGCGCCATCATGGAGTACCTTTACATTCACACTACCAACGACTGGGATGATTTCATTGGTGTAGGTGCGCAGCTTGGCCTGAACCAGGGCCAACTCGGGTCATTCAGCCGGATTGTCCCATAGCCTCTCAAAGGTTCCTTGATTCATCACTGACTGGCTTGCCGCCGTGTCCACTTCCATGAAGACTGGACTTTCCTCTATCTCGACTTCCATCTTCAGTGGGGAGCACTCGGTGGTGCAGGTAAACATGCTATGTACCTCCCCATGGGATTGAGCTGCCTCTCTGTCTAACAATTCATAATCCATGTTGGATTCATGGCCATCTGCAGACTCCTCATCGACACAGTGAGTCCTATTTCTCTTACACATTCGCTGGAGGTGGCCCTTTGTGCTGCAGCCTTTGCAAACATAGTCTTTAAAATGGCACTGGTGAGCTCTGTGATTCCCTCCGCAACATCAGCATGGTGCTACTCGATTAGCTCCCCTCGACAGACTCTGAGTAAAGGGACTTGAGGGCCTGTTCTCTCTTGCCTGAGAGGATTCGCGCTCTACAGTCCAGCCCCTGAACGGCGCCACTCTGTACACAGTACCTGCCAGATTTGAGTCTTGACACAAAGATTAATGGGAAAGCGGGTTGTGTAGAGGACACAGAGAGGCTGCAAAGGGATTTAGATAGGTTAAGCGAATGGGCTAAGGTTTGGCAGATGGAATACAATGTCAGAAAGTGTGAGGTCATTCACCTTGGGAAAAAAAAAACAGTAAAAGGGAATATTATTTGAATGGGGAGAAATTACAACATGCTGAGGTGCAGAGGGACCTGGGGGTCCTTGTGCAGGAATCCCAAAAAGTTAGTTTGCAGGTGCAGCATGTAATCAGGAAGGCGAATGGAATGTTGGCCTTTATTGCGAGAGGGATGGAGTACAAAAGCAGTGAGGTCCTTCTGCAACTGTATAGGGTGTTGGTGAGACCACACTTGGAGTACTGCGTGCAGTTTTGGTCACCTTACTTAAGGAAGGATATACTAGCTTTGGAGGAGGTACAGAGACGTTTCACTAGGCTGATTCCGGAGATGAGGGGGTTACCTTATGATGATAGATTGAGGAGACTGGGTCTTTACTCGTTGGAGTTCAGAAGGATGAGGGGTGATCTTATAGAAACATTTAAAATAATGAAAGGGATAGACAAGATAGAGGCAGAGCGGTTGTTTCCACTGGTCGGGGAGACTAGAACTAGGGGGCACAGCCTCAAAATACGGGGGAGCCAATTTAAAACCGAGTTGGGAAGGAATTTCTTCTCCCAGAGGGTTGTGAATCTGTGGAATTCTCTGCCCAAGGAAGCAGTTGAGGCTAGCTCATTGAATGTATTCAAGTCACAGATAGATAGATTTTTAACCAATAAGGGAATTAAGGGTTATGGGGAGCGGGCGGGTAAGTGGAGCTGAGTCCACGGCCAGATCAGCCATGACCTTGTTGAATGGCGGAGCAGGCTCGAGGGGCTAGATGGCCTACTCCTGTTCCTAATTCTTATATTCTTATGTTGAGGGTGAGACGTCTGTCTAGAGCCGCAAGTCGAGGTCATGAATGACTGGCTCACAGAGATGGCCTTCTGCAGTGTGACTGTGGTATCACCAACAGTAGCTTGTGAAGAAGGCCCTCATGGCCAATTCCAATGACAAAAATGTCTCGCAGCCTTTCGTTGAGGTGGGTGCCAAACTCGCATGGTGCCACCAGCCTCCTGAGGTCTGCGGCGTACTTCGCGACTTCCTGGCCTTCGGGCCATTGGTGGGTATAGAACCGGTGTCTGGCTGTGAGGATGCTCTCCTTGGGCTTGAGTTGCTTCTGGATCAGGGTTATGAGCTCCTTGTATGACTTGGTCATTGTCTTCGCTGGTGCCAGCAAGTCCCTGACGAGGCCATAGACGTTGGGCCCACAACTGGTTAGCAGAATAGCACGGCGCTTATCAGCCAGGGCGGCTGGGTCGTCTCCTACCAGGTCATTTGCTGTGAAAAAGTGTTCTAGCCTCTCCACAAAGGCGTCCCAATCCTCACCATCGGCGAACTGCTGCAACGTACCAAGGGTAACCATTTCCACGTGAAAGTTCATAATCTCGTCGCCAGTTGTTGTGTCCTTTGATGCTCTAACAATGACTCCAGGAGGCAGTGTATTGTACTTGAACTGTAGTGACCTTAATCCTTTAATAGTTAACTCCAGAGTAAGGATTGCACCTGGTGGCCTGCCTTTTATACTAGGCCAGGCACACCTGTTCAGGTAACCTACAAGTCTCCCACTGCTGTGCCCTCTGGTGGCACACCTTGAGATAGTACCAACAGTAGCAATGTAGGATACATGACAATTTTCCTGTCCCCTCTGGCTACAGGTGTGGCGCCGAAGGATGGCGGACTCTAATGTGGTACCTTCGTTTAAAGAGGGAGAAAGGGATAGACCGAGTAATTACAGGCCAGTCAGCCTAACCTCGGCGGTGGGAAAATTATTGGAAAGAATTCTGAATAACAAGATAAATCTTCATTTAGAAACATATGGAATAATCAAGGACAGTCAGCATGGATATGTTAAGGGAAGGTCGTGTCTGACTAACTTTATTGAATTTTTTGAGGAGGTAACCAGGAGGATCGATGAGGGTAGTGCATTTGATGTAGTGTATATGGATTTTAGCAAGGCTTTTGATAAGGTCCCACATGACAGACTGGTCATGAAAGTAAAAGCCCATGGAATCCAAGGAACAGTGGCAAGTTGGATCCAAATTTGGCTCAGAGGACGGAAGCAAAGAGTAATGGTTGATGGCAGCTGTTAATGATTCTGCTATTCACATTTACACCTCTTCGAGACCAATCTTTTGTTTCTTTACTGGTCCCATTATCATCTCCTTTTGCTTTGTACAATGATTCCTTTTATCATTTAATCTCTCCCTATCACAGACCTTCCCCATTGTTCTTTGCTCCTTCTGAGCTTTCCTTGCTTATGCGCTTACTTAAAACTTGTTATATCATTAACTTTTTCCAGTTATGATGAAAGGTCATTGACCTGAAACGTTAACTCTGTTTCTCTCTCTGATGCTGCCTTACCTGCTGAGTATTTCCAGCATTTTCTGTTTTTATTATCGATGAGAGTTACTGAAATGGAGATCTAATAAGTTCTGTAATGTAGATAATACCAGACCAAGAAACAATAACACCCAAGAGCTTGCTACAATAGCTTGTGGTGTATATATTTTGCAGGAAGTGGGGTAGTTCAACCAGGAGATGATCTAGAAATTTACCCAAATGTTTCATAGCAACCTGTGATATGAGATACAGGAAAAATAATTTTCCATATTGGGGAAGGTGCATCCAGTTATACAATCATGGAAAATGCCCAAGAGCTTTGGATGAACAGCACTTGGCATAAGAATGATTCCAGATAGTGAAACGGAGCCCACTTGTGGAGCTGTATTCTGTCTCCACCCTGGCTTCTTTTGACATGGTATGGAACCAGGATCCATACCCAGATAAGAAATTAGCAATGCTAGTCAAAAAAGGGATGTAGCAATCAGGCATCAGGATCCCAACCATAACACTAAGAAAGCAACACTCAGGATTGAAATTTTTCCAAGCAGAACTATAAATAAGGTCCGACCAACTGCCATCATCATAGGCAGTCCCTCAGAATTGAGGAAGACTTGCTTCCACTCTAAAAATGAGTCCTTAGGTGGCTGAACAGTCCAATACGAGAACCACAGTCCCTGTCACAGGTGGGACAGATAGTCGTTGAGGGAAAGGGTGGGTGGGACTGGTTTTCCGCACGCTCTTTCCGCTGCCTGTGTTTTATTTCTACATGGTCTCGGCGATGAGACTCGAGGGCTCAGCACCCTCCCGGATGCACTTCCTCTACTTAGGGCAGTCTTTGGCCAGAGACTGCCAGGTGTCAGTGGGGATGTTGCACTTTATCAGTGAGGTTTTGAGGGTGTCCTTGTAATGTTTCCTCTGCCCACCTTTGGCTCGCTTGCCATGAAGGAGTTCCGAGTAGAGCGCTTGCTTTGGGAGCCTCGTGTCTGGCGTGCAAACGATGTGGCCTGCCCAGCGGAGCTGGTCAAGTGTGGTCAGTGCTTCAATGCTGGGGATGTTGGCCTGGTTGAGGATGCTAACGTTGGTGCTTCTGTCCTTCCAGGGGATTTGTAGGATCTTGCGGAGACATCGTTGGTGGTATTTCTCCAGCGACTTGAGGTGTCTACTGTACATGGTCCATGTCTCTGAGCCATACAGGAGGGCGGGTATTACTACAGACCTGTAGACCATGAGCTTGGCGATCAATTTGAGGAACTGATCTTCAAACACTCATTTCTTCAGGTGGCCGAAGGCTGCGTTGGCGCACTGGAGGCAGTGTTGAATCTTGTTGTCAATGTCCGTTCTTGTTGGTAAGAGGCTCCCGGGGTATGGGAAATGGTCCACATTGTGCAGGGCCGCACCGTGGATCTTGATGACTGTGGGGGGTGGGGGGGGGGGCGCGTCGGCAGTGCTGTGTGGCAAGGACAGGCTGGTGGAGGACCTTTGTCTTACGAATGTTTAGTGTAAGGCCCAAGCTTTCGTACACCTCAGTAAATATGTCAACTATGTCCCGGAGTTCAGCCTCTGAATGTGCGCAGACGCAGGCATCATCCGCGTACTGTAGCTCAACGACAGAGGTTAGGGTGGTCTTGGACCTGGCCTGGAGACGATGAAGGTTGAACAGCTTCCCACTGGTTCTGTAGTTTAGTTCCACTCCAGCGAGGAGCTTGTTAACTGTGAGGTGGAGCAGGGCAGTGATGAAGATTGAGAAGAGAGTTGGAGAGATGACGCAGCCCTATTTGACCCCGGTCCAGACGTGGATTGAGTCAGTAATGGATCCATTGGTAAGGATCACGGCCTGCATGTTATCGTGGAGCAGGCGGAGGATGGTGACAAACTTTTGGGGGCAATAGGAATAATAGCAACTGGAATAGGAATTCAGGTAACCAAGTCCAAGGGTCGCAGGGAAACAGGAATGATAGTTCACCACGAGACAATCATTCAGGGCAGAGCTTCCAAGAGACTAGGAGTGAGATAGTATCAGAACCAACAACCAGCCCACTCGTATGGAGACCCTTCAGGGTTATTTGGAGAAATGGAAAAAAAGACTAGGAAGGTTAATGAAAGAGGAAATAGAAAGAGAAAGCAAAGGATTACTATTTACAACAATGATTATAGGTCAGAAGTGAATTAGCTGTCTGTACAGAACAAGATGGGATTCTCTTACTTATTGTAATTGATAATGTTAGTGTTATTTTGTATTTACTCTTTTACATTTGTGTATTTTATGAATGATTAATGGCAGGATGATATATGTACTAGAGGTTCCAAAACTAACTCATTCTCCTTGCAAAGGATGTATTGGGAACGAAATTCAGGGCTCCCACAAACCTGGCGCACCTTCCAACTTTTTCGTGCCATCACCGCCACAATTTTCTTGGCAGCCCCCTGATCGAAATTCACCCAAAAAATGAAAAAAATGGCATCCTGTGATAAGAAGCGGCTGGAATCGACAGTTTCCAGCAGCTTGATTGAAGCGGGATCACCACGGAGAAATTCAGCATTGTGCTCATGTGTAGATAATGAGCCAACTGCTCCCTAGGGATGCATGCAATAAGGATACAGCAGTCATCATGGGTGACTTTAATCTACATATAGATTAGGCTAACCAAACTGGTAGCAATACGGTGAAGGAGGATTTCCAGAAGTGTATAAGGGATGGTTTTCTAGACCAATATGTCGAGGAACCAACTAGAGAGCTGGCCATCCTAGACTGGGTGTTGTATAATGAGAGAGGATTAATTAGCAATCTTGTGGTGCAAGGCCCCTTGGGGAAGAGTGATCGTAATATGGTAGAATTCTTCATTAAACTGGAGAGTGACACAGTTAATTCAGGGTCCTGAACTTAAAGAAAGGTAACTTCGATGGTATGAGACATGAATTGGCTAGGATAGACTGGCGAATGATACTTAAAGGGTTGACAGTGGATAGGCAATGGCAAACATTTAAAGATCACATGGATGACTTCAACAATTGTACAACCCTGTCTGGCGTAAAAATAAAACGGGGAAGGTGGCTCAACCATGGCTAATAAGGGAAATTAGGGATAGTGTTAAATCCAAGGAAGAGGCATATAAATTGGCCAGAAAAAGTAGCAAATCTGAGGACTGGGAGAAATTTAGAATTCAGCAGAGAAGGACAAAGGGTTTAATTAGGAGGGGGGAAATAGACTATGAGAGTAAGCTTGCAGGGAACATAAAAACTGACTGCAAATGCTTCTATAGTCTCCAGTCGTCTTGGTTAACCCTTGCCACTGTACCAAAACCAAGCTCTGTCAAGCCCGTGTGATGGCTGGTGTGCAATGGCCACCGCACGTTAAAAAAAATCCACGCACAGGCATATTCCACCCTTCAATATGCAGTTCGGAACCTGAACTATCAGGTCCTTCATTGAAACACCTGTGAACTCATTGAACATATCCCTTTTTGGCATGGAAGCAAGTCATCCTCGATTTGAGGGACCGCCCAAGAAGAAGGGTAAATGAGGCCCTCCTTTAATGCTCTCTCTCTCCCTGAAAACGCCAGCGCCTACTGTGCCTTTCCTCCTGGAAATCTGCTAGTTGCAGCTTCCATACATAAATCCCTTACCCCCCTCACGGTAGCCCTTCTCCCAATTATGCTTGCAGATGAGAGACCGAGTGGCAGCACACCCAGCACAGTGGGGAGTGATGCAACACCTCGCAGACCAGTGCCAGGCCTCGATGAGACCCCTGATGACAAAACAACAGAGATGTCAAATGAGAGCAGTGACGACATTGAGCGGTCAAACCCTGGTGATACTGTGGAGCGCACTCCATCTTTTGGGGCACTGACTGATGAGGAAGAGGACACTGCTGGCACCAACACGGCACTGCGTCCACCCACACACGCCAGCTCAGATATTGGGAGTCTGATCTGGTTGAGGTAGTACAGGGGTCTGCACTGGGTGTTGCACCGGGGCCTAACAGGCTGCAGCACGGAGAAGGCAACCTCAGGTGCCATCTCTCCAGGAAGTGAGTCCGCACCGGAGTTCTGCTGAGGAGGACTCAGATGATGCCAATGATGTTGCGGCTCATGAGAGAAGGGTGGAGGCCATGCATTGGCAGATGTTGGGGCACTGACAAGGGTGCCAGAGAGGCTGTCGGAAGTGGTCAGGAGTGTGGAGGAGTCTGCCTCCCACATACTTGACAGCTCTGCGCACACCATAGAGTCCATCGTTGCCAGTGTGCAGGCAATGGTGGACTTCCAGATTGTCCCTGCGGATCCAGCTGTGATGCCGCAACTGGCAGGTGATATGGCAGCTGCCATTTCAGCACAGGCGCGAGGGAATGAGCGCATCGGTGCTGGATTGGAGGGAATGGCCGTGGACCTGGAAGCTCAGAATGCTCTTATGCACTCTGGACAACAGGCCATGGAGCGTCTTACTGCTGCTATGGAGGGTCAAACTGCTGCCATGTCTGGCTGCTGGCTTTGAGACTCTGGCTGCTCTCGTGCAGTCTCAGGTTGATGCCACCCGGCACCTCACTGTTGCATTCGCGGCTGGGTCTAACATGGGCCACAGAGGACCTTCCGGTGTCACGCCAGAGCACCGACCTGATCTCCCTCAGCTTGGTGGTGGTGGTAATGTGCCGCTCCCGGTGAGTGACTCAGGCTTCTCAGATCAGGATCCTGATGATGTGCTCTCTCAGGATCACACCATTCCTGGCTCCAGACCTGCCACTCCGCCAGTGCCTCCAGTATGGCCTCGCCCGAGCCAAGCCAGACTGCACCCTCCCAGGAGGGTACTGCCCAGTCTGCACCCGGCCCTGCCGGGGCCAAAGTTGGTCAAGGGTGTCCGAGAAGGACATCTGCATCTTCCACAAAAGAAACACAGCAGCCTTCCCAGACCCATGATGCAGCCACAGGGGAGACACTTAGGCTAAATAGCAGGAGAGGTACGCGCAAGAGGACTTATAAGGAGATGCACTCGGGTGAGAAATTATGTTTTTGTGTAAGTTTCTTGTACTGTTTTTTGTTGTGTTGCCTTTTTGCACTGACATGGATCATGTCATAAATCTTTCATTTTTGCACATGTATCATTTGACAGTGGGCAATTCTGTGTGAAGGCACTAAGAACATAAGAAATAGGAACAGGAGTTGGCCACCTGGCCTTTCGATGCTGCTCTGCCATTTAATAAGATCATGGCTGATCTGATCATGGACTCAGCTCCACTTCCCTGCCCGCTCCCCAGAACCCTATATTCCCTTATCGCTCAAAAATCTGTCTATCTCTGCCTTAAATATATTCAATGACCCAGCCTCCACAGCTCTCTGGGACAGAGAATTCCACAGATTTACAACCGCCTGAGAGAAGAAATTCCTCCTCATCTCAGTTTTAAATGGGCAGCCCCTTATTCTGAGACTATGTCCCCTAGTTTTAGTTTCCTCCATGAGTGGAAATATCCTCTCCGCATCCACATTGTCAAGCCCCCTCATAATCTTATACATTTCGATAAGATCACCTCTCATTCTTCTGAATTCCAATGAGTATAGACCCAACCTACTCAACCTATCTTCATAAGTCAACCCCCTCATCTCCGGAATCAACCTAGTGAACGTTTTCTGAACAGCCTCCAATGCAAGTATACTTCTCTGCTTTTATACTCCATCCCCCTTGCAATAAAGGCCAACATTCCATTTGCCTTCCTGATTACTTGCTGTATCTGCATACTAACTTTTTGTGTTTCATACACAAGGACCCCCAGGTCCCTCTGTACTGCAGCACTTTATAATTTTTCTCCATTTAAATTATAATTTGCTTTTCTATTATTTCTGCCAAAATGGATAACCTCACATTTTCTCACATTATACTCCATCTGACAATTTTTTGCCCACTCACTTGGCCTGTCTATATCCCTTTGCAGATTTTTTGTAACCTCCTCACAATTTGCTTTCCCACCCATCTTTGTATCATCAAAAAACTTGACTACATTACACTCAGTCCCTTCATCCAATTCATTAATATAGATTGTAAATAGTTGAGGACCCAGCACCAATCCCTGCAGCACCCCACTAGTTACTGTTTGCCAACTGGCAAATGACCCATTTATCCAGACTCTCTGTTTTCTGTTAGTTAGCCAATCCTCTATCCATGTTAATATATTACCCCCAACCCTGTGAACTTTTATCTTGTGCAGTAACCTTTTATGTGGCACCTAATCGAATGCCTTCTAGAAATCCAAATACACCACATCCATTGGTTCCCCCTTATCCACCCTGCTCGTTACATCCTCAAAGAACTCCAGCAAATTTGTCAAATCTGATTTCCCTTTCATAAAATCATGCTGACTCTGCTTGACTGAATTATGATTTTCCAAATGTCCCGCTATTGCTTCCTTAATAATGGACTCTAGCATTTTCCCAACAACAGATGTTAGGCTAACTGGTCTATAGTTTCCTGCTTTTTGTCTGCCTCCTTTTTAAAATAGGGGCATTATATTTGTGGTTTTCCAATCGGCTGGGACCACCCCAGAATCCAGGGAATTTTGGTAGATTATAACCAATGCATCCACTCTCTCTGCAGCCACTTCTTTTAAGACCCTAGGATGTAAGCCATCAGGTTCAGGGGACTTGTTCGGCTTTAGTCCCATTATTTTACCTAGTTCTACTTCATTAGTGATAGTGATTGTATTAAGTTCCTCCCTTCCTATAGTTCCTTGATTATCCACTATTGAGATGTTTTTAACGTCTTCTACTGTGAAGACTGATACAAATAAATATTTATTCAACGTCTCTGCCATTTCCCTGTTCTCCATTACTAATTCCCCAGCCTCATCCTCTAGGGGACTTTAGCCACTCTTTTCCTTTGGGATGGCCATGGAAAATAGGAGCTGAAGGTCATGTGGGGATGAGATTATGTGAATCGAGCAGCAGTCAGACGTGTCTGCACCTTCCTTGCAGGACTGCGATGGCGACGACGCCTCCTGGGTGGCGACGGGGATCCTCCTATTCCTCCTCCTCCTCCTCCTCATGCGCCTCCGCGTCATCAGGTGGTACTGCTGCCTCGATTTCCAGCTGGTGGCCCCGCATGAGGGCCAGGTTGTGCAGCATGCAGCAGACCACCACGAGTATGGAGACCCGTTCAGGAGAGTAATGCAAGGCGCCATCAGACCGGTCCAGGCAACAGAACCTCTGCTTGAGGATCCCAATGCAGTGCTTGATGATGCACCTGGTGCCAGAATGAGCATCATTGTAGGCATGCTCGGCCGCTGTCCTGGGGTTCCACAGTGGTCTCAACAGCCAAGTGGACAGGGGATATCACTTGTAGCCAAGCAGCCATCCACAATCCTGATTTGGCCTGGTGAAGAGGGCGGGCACACTGCTTTGGTGCAGAATGTAGTAATCAGGGATGCTGCCTGGATAGCTAGCCATAATCCTACGCTGGTGGTCACACACCAGTTGCACATTGAGGGAGTGGAATCCCTTTCTGTTGATAAAGAGTTCATGATGGTTCAGTGGCGCCCTCAGGCCAACATGTGTGCAGTCGATTGCACTCTGCACCCTGAGGAATCCTGCAATCCAGATAAATCCAGCCTGCCGCTCCACCTGCTTCTCCCTGGTCATCGGGAAGGAGATATAGTTCACTCTTCTAGACAGAGCATCGGTGACCTGCCGGATGGAGCGATGGGCAAAGAATTTTGAGATGTTCGAAATGTTTGCAGTCGTAGACTGGAAAGACCCCGTAGCGTAAAAGTTGAGAGCTATGGTGACCTTGGTCTCAACAGTCAGAGCGGTCCTGAGCCTAGTGTGAGGCTGCAGATCTTGACGCAGGGCATTGCACAGCTCCCTCAGTATGTCCTTTCTAAATCTGAGCCTTCGCAAACATTGTTCATCACTGAGCTCCAGAAAGGAGAACTGACGTCAGTAGACCCTTTGATGATAGGGCCTCCTTCCTCCAGCTCTGTGCTGGCCACCTCAAATGGCAGCTAGCTGATCATCTTCTCCCTGTTCCTCCTCATATTCTGGAGCCTCATATTCTGGCTGATGTTGGCAAGGCTCCTGGGCCAGTATGTGGTGCGGGGGGGGGGGGGGGTCAGCATACCTGACCCTCCTCCTCACACCATCTCCCTCCTGACCCTCTCTACGTGCAGGTCTGCGGTCATGGCTGCTGCCTCCCTTGCCCGCTCCCTCTGTACCTGTTGCTGATGGCATCGCCTTCTCCTGCATGCCGCCCTGCATCTCACAAGGTGGACAAAGCATACCACTGCCAACACTGAGCCCATTCTGTGTGAAGGCTGGACCCTCACAGCATGCCTCTGTGGAGCAGAGAATGAGGTCGACAAGCCTCCACTAATCAGTGAGAGTTAACAAGTCTTCTAAACTCTCAAAGTGATGAAAAGTACTCTGCAGGTTTAGCAAATACAGGTGCAGCATCGAAAATCCGGCGTTCCAGAATCTGGAATGTTCTGGAATCCGGACCGATTAGTGGCAGGGTCGTCCAGAATCCGTAAAATGTTCTGGAATCCGGGCCCGAGGCCCTGCCGACCTTGGGGTCCTGCCGCTGCCTGACCTCGGGCCTCGCCTCACCACCACACACCATGCCCCGCTCGCCGCCGCTGCCCTTACCTCGGGGCCTCCTCGCCTCGCCTGTCCGAACACCTCCTCTGTGACGGGGTCCTGCCCCAACAGCTCCATCATGGCGGGGCCCGCCTGAACACCTCCTTGGCAGCGGGGCCCCGCCTGATGACCTCAACGACGGGGCCGATGGCCGGAACAACTCCTCGGCGGACCCCATACCCCCCCCCCCCCCACCATCCCCCCCCCTCCACCACCCCCCTTTCTGAAGTTCCGAAATCCAGAAATACCCGAACCTGGGCTCGAGTTTTTCCAGATTCGTGACGTCAGAAAGACAATCGAAAGTCCAGAAAAGCCAGGAATCTGGAACAGTCTCTGTCCCGAGGGTTCCAGATTGTCTATGCTGCATCTGTACACACAAACCAACAGAAAAAGTTTTGCCCAAAAATACCCCCGATTGCGGTAATCCTCGGTTCTCCTCATCTGAATTTGGTTGGTGTGGACGCGTAGCAGTGGCACGCACCCTAATGACATAGAAACATTTAAATTCTGACGGGACTGGACTGGTTAGATGCAGGAAGAATGTTCCCGATGTTGGGGAAGTCTAGAACCAGGGGTCACAGTCTAAGGATAAGGGGTAAGCCATTTAGGACCGAGATGAGGAGAAACTTCTTCACTCAGTGAATTGTGAACCTGTGGAATTCTCTACCACAGAAAGTTGTTGAGGCCAATTCACTAAATATATTCAAGGGGGAGTTAGATAGGGATCTTACGGCTAAAGGGATCAAGGGGTATGGAGAGAAAGCAGGAAAGTGGTACTGAGGTGAATGATCAGCCATGATCTTATTGAATGGCGGTGCAGGCTCGAAGGGCCGAATGGCCTACTCCTGCACCTATTTTCTATGTTTCTATGTTTCTATGTCATTATAGCCGCAAGCCCCGTATTGCGGCGGAAGTCGGCAGCTTGTGGTGGAAGTGCACACCGCCCCAAGAACTCCCGCGCTGAATATGCGTCACGGGAGCCAATTGACCGGAATACCGCGGCCACTCCATTTTGCCAAATTGCTGCCGCAAGCCTGCGGTAACGGTCCTTCCTGGGACCCTGAATTTCGGCCCCATCATCGCCTGTCTTGGCAATGGAGAGTTGTAGGGAAAATTTCTTAGAAACTGACTATTTCATTAGTCAAGTTGAACATTGGGAAACCAAAAAATGCTAATGCCACAGAGAATGACAACTGTTAGGTGAAACAAAGTATTCGTCACAAGAACTGTTAGGCCTAAGCTGTCAAGGGCACAGCTTAGAGACAGCATGTTAGGAGATTACAAATATGTCACTTGTTATGTGAAAAAGAATTGTTTATATTTGAAAATGAATGCTGAGATCTTAGGGGAGTGAAATTGGTGCAAGACACGTATGGAATCTGTTTCTTTTTTAACCTGATATCATGACGACATGGCAGTTTAGGGTGAATGACATTAAAAGTGGTGAATTCTTGTAATACATGTAGCACTCAGGCTGGAATTTTCCTTACCTTGGCAGGTACGATGCAACCGGTGTCACGATCCTGCTGCTGGCTCCATCCTGCTGTAGAAAATGAACAGGACCTCAATGGGACCTATTAAGCCAGCCCAACACATTACCCGGTACAATGAGATGGAGCAGGTCAGGTGATGTCATTCATGCTGCATTTTAAGCCGGGATTCTTAAAGGGACCCTGGCCATATAAAATGTTACGTTTAATCTAACATAGTGGGTGTTGAGCAGATCCATGTTCAACGGATCATCCTTCGTCATTTCCGCCACGTCCAGCGTGATCCCACCACCAATCACATCTTCACCTCCTCCCCGCCCCTCTCAGCATTCCGAAGGGACCGTTCCCTCTGCAACACCTTGGTCCATGCCACAGTCACCCGCAACACACCTTCTCCTTCCCACGGCACCTTCCAGTGCAAGCGCAGGAGATGCAACACCTGCTCTTTACCTCCTCCCTTCCCACTGTCCAGGGGCCCAAATACTCCTTCCAGGTGAAACAGCGATTTACTTGTACTTCTTTCAATTTAGTATACTGTATTCGCTGCTCACGATGTGGTCTCCTCTACATTGGGGAAACCAAATGCAGATTGGGTGACCGCTTGGCGGAATACCTCCGTTCAGTCCATAAGCGTGACCCCGAGCTTCCTGTCGCTTGTCACTTTAATTCTCGACTCCCACTCTGATATCTCCATCCTCGGACTCCTGCACTATTCCAATGAAGCTCAACGCAAGCTTAAGGAATAGCACCTCATCTTTCGTTTCGGCACTTTACAGCCTTCTGGACTCAACATTGAGTTCAACAATTTCAGACCTTAACCTCTGCCCACATTTTGCTCTGATGTATTTTTTTTAATCTCTCTTTGTTTCCAATGGCAGCTGATAATTATCCTGCCATTCACACCCTATCTAAACTAATCTTTTTCTAGCTTCTACTATTACCATCTCAAGTCAGCTCATCATTCCTTTTGTCTCTCTAATCTCTCCTGTCCTCCACCCTATCACAGACCTTCTCATTTGTTCTTTCCTCCCCCTCCCCCTTTCAGTGTTCCTTAAGAATTTGTTCATTTCGAACATTCGCCAGTTGTGATGAAGGGTCATCGACCCGAAATGTTAACTCTGCTTCCGTCCACAGCTGTTGCCTGACCCGTTGAGATTTCCAGCATTTTCTGTTTTTATTTCAGATTCCAGCCTCCGCAGTATTTTGCTTTTGTATTAGTGGGTGTTGAATCTTTTCTGTACAATAATATAATAAAAGTTATGAGTGACAAAGAAATATTTGAATAATCTTATTAAGTAATATGACTTCAAATATGATCAAGAACATAATTTAAAAATGCATTAATTGGGAAGTTATTGGTGCTTTAGTCACAAAACTATAGACTTTTGGACTTTTGTATCAGTAACTGGTACAAATAAAAGATGTGTGTATAGATAATACATAAAATTAAGATTTTAAGTGGAAATATAAAGGGGTAGATTTACAATCTTATGCAAGTTCAGCAGAAGAACTGCGGAATCCCTGACAAACAGTGTAAATGGTAAATGTAGTATCTCCAAATTTGCGGATGACACTAAGTTGGGTGGTAGTGTGAGCTGCGAGGAGGATGCTATGAGGCTGCAGAGTGACTTGGATAGGTTAGGTGAGTGGGCAAATGCATGGCAGATGAAGTATAATGTGGATAAATGTGAGGTTATCCACTTTGGTGGTAAAAACAGAGAGACAGACTATTATCTGAATGGTGACAGATTAGGAAAAGGGGAGGTGCAACGAGACCTGGCTGTCATGGTACATCAGTCATTGAAGGTTGGCATGCAGGCACAGCAGGCGGTTAAGAAAACAAATGGCATGTTGGCCTTCATAGCGAGGGGATTTGAATACAGGGGCAGGGAGGTGTTGCTACAGTTGTACAGGGCCTTGGTGAGGCCACACCTGGAGTATTGTGTACAGTTTTGGTCTCCTAACTTGAGGACGGACATTCTTGCTATTGAGGGAGTGCAGCGAAGATTCACCAGACTGATTCCCGGGATGGTGGGACTGACCTATCAAGAAAGACTGGATCAACTGGGCTTGTATTCACTGGAGTTCAGAAGAATGAGAGGGGACCTCATAGAAACGTTTAAAATTCTGATGGGTTTAGACAGGTTAGATGCAGGAAGAATGTTCCCAATGTTGGGGAAGTCCAGAACCAGGGGTCACAGTCTAAGGATAAGGGGTAAGCCATTTAGGACCGAGATGAGGAGAAACTTCTTCACCCAGAGAGTGGTGAACCTGTGGAATTCTCTACCACAGAAAGTAGTTGAGGCCAATTCACTAAATATATTCAAAAGGGAGTTAGATGAAGTCCTTACTACTCGGGGGATCAAGGGGTATGGCGAGAAAGCAGGAATGGGGAACTGAAGTGCATGTTCAGCCATGAACTCATTGAATGGCGGTGCAGGCTAGAGGGGCTGAATGGCCTACTCCTGCACCTATTTTCTATGTCTATGTTTCTATGTTTTACAATGTGTTCCTGGGATTTCTGTGGGTCTTCCATTGAAGTTAACAATGGATAAATGAGAGAACCTCTGCAGAAATTCACCCTAAAGTCACAGACTGAAAAATTAAATTAGTCATATTCAGGGACTGAAAACACATTAAACCAGTGGAATGAGTGATGAGAATAAAATTGTTATGGTTGATAACTTGATTTAATGTGCAACCAGAGAACCACATTATACTGTGTGAAAAGCCTGACCAGAAACAACACTATAATTTATTTCAATGGTATTTGTCAATTATTATAGTGCAGATCAATTAATAGCGACATAGAATGGTACAGCACAGAAGGAAGCCATTCTGCCCATCGAGCCTGTGTAATTACTGTTAGAAACATAGAAACATAGAAATTTACAGAGCAGATGGAAGCTATTTGAGCCCATCGTGTCCGCATTGGCTGACAAAGAGCCGCACGGACCTTGGTCAGCAGCCCTGAAGGTTACATATAAACGTATGAACAACTATTGAGTTGGAAGGCAACAGCCAAGAATGGCCAGTGAAAAATATATTTCCCTCATCATTTACATCCCTTCGGGAATTTCTGAATTAACATTCCCGACCCACTGTCAAAAAAAATCTTTCCCAAAAACCTATCACCGATCGCGCCCGCTACTACCATGGAAAATTCAGACCTCAGATTGGTTAATGATAAAATTGTGGAAGTTTATTTAAGAATCCAGGATATATCATATGGTGTTTTGATACTAAAAGTAGAAAAGGTCGTATTAAGTAGAAAGTAGTAGCAGTATTATGAATTATAGTGTAGGCATAAGAGTGTCTTTCACAAAGAGCCCAGTATTATCACATAAGAAGTAAATATTAATACGTTCATAATAAAGGTTGAAACTGAGTACTGTGCAAGTGTGACCTTAGCTCCTTTAATAAGACTCCAGAGTGCAGGTACCTCCCAAGGGATGCTGGGATCCCTTAGAACTCCAACAAGTAGGCCCTCTGGTGGTAATGTAATACAGGTTGCAAGGGGTTAAATATATAATATCACTCCCCCGTAAAGTCAATAGTACACTTATTTACAAAGTGAGACGATCTGGGGCTTTTCGCTCCCTTGTCGATTATCTGGGTACAAATGCGGGTAATTCAAAGGTTGTGGGTGAGTTGGTTAGTTTTTCACTGGGCTGCTGGGCAGCCGGCCTTGCCGGGCTGCTGGGGATGGTGAGTTCGGCTTTATGGTCAACCATGGTGTCAATTGCCACTTGTGTGTGTATTGGAGGGTCAAAGTTGGTGGTGTCTTCTTCGGGTTGTTCGAAGCTGTTGGTGAACCACAATTTGATTTGGTCCAAATATTTTCTGCAGGTTAGTCCATTGGCCAATTTGACCTGAAACACCCTACTCCCCTCTTTGGCTATGACCGTGCCAGCAAACCATTTGGGACCATGTCCATAATTGAGCACAAGCACAGGGTCCTTGACCTCAATATCACGTGACAAATTTGCGCGGTCATGGTACACATTTTGCTGATGCCGTCTGCCCTCCACGTGATCATAGAGGTCAGGGTGAACCAGAGAGAGCCTTGTTTTGAATGCCCTATTCATGAGCAGCTCGGCTGGGGGAACCCCGGTGAGTGAGTGGGGTCTGGTGCAGTAGCTGAGCAGCACTCGGGATAGTCGGGTCTGCAGGTAGCCTTCCAACACACGTTTCAAGCTTTGCTTGATGGTCTGAACTGCCCGTTCTGCCTGGCCGTTGGATGCGGGTTTGGACAGGGCAGATGAGACATGCTTGATCCCATTGCTGGTCAGGAATTCCTTGAATTCAGCACTGGTGAAGCACGGCCCATTGTCGCTGACTAGGACATCAGACAGGCATTGCGTGGCAAACATGGCTCGTAGGCTTTCAATAGTGGCCGTGGACATGCTTACAGACATTATTGCACATTCAATCCATTTTGAGTAAGCATCCACGACAACCAAGAACATTTTGCCTAGAAATAGGCCTGCATAGTCCATGTGGATCCTCGACCACGGTTTGGAGGGCCACAACCACAAACTTAGTGGTGCCTTTCTGGGTGCATTGCTCAGCTGAGATCAAGTGTTGCACTGGCGCATGCATGACTTTAAATCTGAGTCGTTGCCGGGCCACCACACATGGGATCTAACTATGGCTTTCATCATTACAATGCCTGGGTGGGTGCTGTGCAGTTCACAAATGAACGTGTCTCTACCGACTTTAGCAGGCTCTCCATGTTCCGTTAAAAGATTGCCACGGCCGACTGAATCCCGAACGAGCATCTGTTATAGATGAACAGACCTTTGTATGTGTTGATGCAGGTGAGGCCTTTCGAAGCCTCTTCCAGCTCCTGCGTCATGTAGGCCAAGGTCAGCTCCAGCTTGGAGAACGTCTTCCCTCCAGCCAGGGTCGCAAATAGGTCGTCTGCCTTGGGTAGCAGGTACTGGTCCTGTAGTGAAAAACGGTTAATCGTTACTTTATAGTCCCCACAAATTCTGACCCTGCTAGCCTCTTTAAGTACCAGGACAATCGGACTGCTCCACTCGTTGAATTCCACCGGCGCGATGATGCCTTCTCGCTGCAGCCTGTATAGCTCAAGTGCCACTTACTCACGCATCATATACAGTACCTCCCGTGCCTTGTGGTGGATGGGTCACGTACCGGGAACCAAATGGATCTGCACTTTTGTCCCCGAGAAGCTTCCAATGCCTGGCTCGAACAACGATGGAAACCTGCTCAGAACCTGGGCACATGAGACATCGTCGACGGACGAAAGCGCTCGGATGTCGTCCCATTCCAGCGGATTTTTCCCAGCCAGCTTCTGCCAAACAATGTGGGGCCATCCCCTGGCACAATCCACAGTGGGAGTTTGTGTACTGCTCCATCATAGGAGACTTTGACTTCTGCACTGCCAATTACAGGGATTAGTTCCTTGGTGTAAGTCCTTAATTTGGTGTGAATGGGGCTGAGCTTGGGCCTGTGTGCCTTTTTGTCTGTCAAAGGCCTTTTTACTCATTTTGGACTGATTCGCACTCGTGTCCAGTTCCATGGAATTCCATTCAGTTCAACTTTCAACATTATTGGTGGACATTTCATGGAGAATGTGTGTACCCCGTACACTTCTGCCTCCTCGGTACGAGTCTCCAATTCAGCCTGATCCACAGTGGATAGATCTTCCTCTGCAACGTGGTGGTTTGCAGGGTTTGCAGTTTGTCTGCACATTCGCTGGAGGTGTCCCATTGTTCTGCAACCGTTGCATGCATAGTGCTTGATGCGGCATTGATGGGGCCGATGATCAGCTCCACAACGCCAACAAGGTGTTAACTGCCTCGCATTAACGATTGATGGTGGACTCTGGGTCATCTGAGGTCAGGCAGCAGCAACTGGGGTGTATGTTCTGCCATGTATATTCCTGCTCGAAAACGACATTACTTTGTTCACAGTACTGTCCGAAACTTCTTTACTCTGCAAAATCTGTTTGGTGTTGTCGCTGGTGGACATAAATGCTTGGGCTATCGTTATGGCTTTACTTAGATTCAGAGTTTCAACGGTTAACAGTTTGTGAAGGATTACCTCATGGCCAATGCCCAGTACAACAAAGTCTCAAAGGCGGGCAATAATCAAGGGAATAATGGAGGCATGTGAAAAAGGAACGGCAGTAATCATGGGGATTTTAACCTACATATCGATTGGTCAAATCAAATCGCACGGGGTAGCCTGGAGGAGGAATTCATAGAATGCATACGGGATTGTTTCTTAGAGCAGTATGTTACAGAACCTACAAGGGAGCAAGCTATCTTAGATCTTGTCCTGTGTAATGAGACAGAAATAATAAACGATCTCCTAGTAAAAGATCCTCTCAGAATGAGTGATCACAGTATGGTTGAATTTGTAATACAGATTGAGGGTGAGGAAGTAGTGTCTCAAATGAGCGTACTATGCTTAAACAAAGGGGACTACAGTGGGATGAGGGCAGAGTTGGCTAAAGTAGACTGGAAACACATACTACACAGTGGCACAATTGCGGAACAGTGGAGGACTTTTAAGGAGCTCTTTCATAGTGCTCAACAAAAATATATTCCAGTGAAAAAGAAGGGCGGTAAGAGAAGGGATAACCAGCCGTGGATAACCAAGGAAACAAAGAGTATCAAATTAAAAACCAATGCATATAAGGTGGCCAAGGTTAATGGGAAGCTAGAAGATTGGGAAAATTTTAAACGACAGCAAAGAATGACTAAGAAAGCAATAAAGAAAGGAAAGATAGATTACGAAGGTAAACTTGCGCAAAACATAAACACGGATAGTAAAAGCTTTTACAGATATATAAAACGGAAAAGAGTAACTAAAGTAAATGTTGGTCCCTTAGAAGATGAGAAGGGGGATTTAATAATGGGAAATGTGGAAATGGCAGAGATCTTAAACAATTATTTTGCTTCGGTCTTCACAGTGGAAGACACAGAAACCATGCCAGAAATTGCTGGTTACAGGAATGTGGGAAGGGAGGACCTTGAGACAATCACTATCACTAGGGGGGTAGTGTTGGACAGGCTAATGGGACTCAAGTCCCCTGGTCCTGATGAAATGCATCCCAGGTTATTAAAAGAGATGGCGGAAGTTATAGCAGATGCATTCGTTATAATCTACCAAAATTCTCTGGACTCTGGGGAGGTACCAGCGGATTGGAAAGCAGCTAATGTAACGCCTCTGTTTAAAAAAGGGGGCAGACAAAAGGCAGGTAACTATAGGCCGGTTAGTTTAACATCTGTAGTGGGGAAAATGCTTGAAACTATCATTAAGGAAGAAATAGTGGGACATCTAGATAGGAATAGTGCAATCAAGCAGACGCAGCATGGATTCATGAAGGGGAAATCATGTTTAACTAATTTACTGGAATTCTTTGAGGATATAATGAGCATGGTGGATAGAGGTGTACTGATGGATGTGGTGTATTTCGATTTTCAAAAGGCATTCGATAAGCTGCCATTCAAAAGGTTACTACAGAAGATAGAGATACGCGGAGTCAGTGGAAATGTATTAGCATGGATAGAGAATTGGCTGGCTAACAGAAAGCAGAGAGTCAGGATAAATGGGTCCTTTTCGGGTTGGAAATCGGTGGTTAGTGGTGTGCCACAGGGATCGGTGCTGGGACCACAACTGTTTACAATATACATAGATGACCTGGAAGAAGGGACAGAGTGTAGTGTAACAAAATTTGCAGATGACACAAAGATTAGTGGGAAAGCGGGTTGTGTCGAGGACACAGAGAGGCTGCAAAGAGATTTAGATAGGTTAAGCGAATGGGCTAAGGTTTGGCAGATGGAATACAATGTCGGAAAGTGTGAGGTCATCCACCTTGGGAAAAAAAACAGTAAAAGGGAATATTATTTGAATGGGGAGAAATTACAACATGCTGCGGTGCAGAGGGACCTGGGGATCCTTGTGCATGAATCCCAAAAAGTTTGTTTGCAGGTGCAGCAGGTAATCAGGAAGGCGAATGGAATGTTGACCTTCATTGCGAGAGGGATGGAGTACAAAAGCAGGGAGGTCCTTCTGCAACTGTATAGGGTATTGGTGAGGCCGCACCTGGAGTACTACGTGCAGTTTTGGTCACCTTAATTAAGGAAGGATATACTAGCTTTGGAGGGGGAACAGAGACGTTTCACTAGGCTGATTCCGGAGATGAGGGGTTTACCTTATGATGATTGATTGAGTAGACTGGGTCTTTACTCGTTGGAGTTCAGAAGGATGAGGGGTGATCTTATAGAAACATTTAAAATAATGAAAGGGATAGACAAGATAGAGGCAGAGCGGTTGTTTCCACTGGTCGGGGAGACTAGAACTAGGGGGCACAGCATCAAAATACAGGGGAGCCAATTTAAAACCGAGTTGAGCAGGAATTTCTTCTCCCAGAGGGTTGTGAATCTGTGGAATTCTCTGCCCAAGGAAGCAGTTGAGGCTAGCTCATTGAATGTATTCAAGTCACAGATAGATAGATTTTTGACCAATAAAGGAGTTAAGGGTTATGGGGAGCGAGCGGGTAAATGGAGCTGAGTCCATGGCCAGATCAGCCATGATCTTGTTCAATGGCAGAGCAGGCTCGAGGGGCTAGATGGCCTACTCCTGTTCCTAATTCTTATGTTCTTATTATGTTCTTATTTTTTCTAGGAATCCCTCAAATTCGCAATGTCCTGCGAGGCGCCTTAATTCGGCGACATAGCTCGCCGCTTCCTGGCCCTCCGACGGTTGACACGTGTAGAGCTGATACCTTGCCATCAAAACGCTTTCCTTGGGATTTAGTTGCTCCCGGACCAGCGTACCCAATTCTTCATAGAATTTAGCTGTTGGTTTTGCCGGAGCTAGGAGATTCTTCATGAGGCCATAGGTTGTTGCCCCACAGACAGTTAGGAGTATCGCCCTTCTTTTGGCAGCGTTCTCGTCCCCTTCCAGTTTGTTGGCCACAAAGTATTGGTCGAGTCTCTCCATGAAGGCCTCCCAATCTTCCCCTTCTGAGAACTTCTCCAGGATACCAACTGTTCTTTGCATTTTCACACGGTTGTTCGTTACCTCATCGCCAACTGATATGTTCATAATAAAGGATGAAACTGAGTACTGTGTACTATGAGCAAGTGTGACCTTAGCTCCTTTAATAAGGCTCCAGAGTGCAGGTACCTCGTGGGTGACCTGCTTATATACCGTGCTCCCAAGGGATGCTGGGATCCTTTGGGACTCCAACAGGTAGGCCCTCTGGTAGTCGTGTAATACAGGTTGCAAGGGGTTAAATACATAACACATATCTCCCCCCATTACTTAAACTTCTCATTCCTGGTACCATTTTGGTAAATTTTTAATGCACCCACTTGATGGGAGTTTTACCACTTTGTGTATACTTCTCTTTATTCTTCCTCCCACAATGTTTCATCTCACACTTCTCTGTAAATTTCATTTAAAATCTGGTGGCCCAATCTATTAGCCAGTCTTTGTCCTTCTGAAGTTGCTTACAACAACAATAATTTGCATTTATTTAGCACCTTTAACATAGTAAAATGTCCCAAGACGCTTCACAGGACCATTATCAGACAAAACTTCACACTGTCCCATGTAAGGAGATATTGGAACAGGTGACCAAATGCTTGTTCAAAGAGGTAGGTTTAAAGGAGCATCTTGAAGGAGGAGAGAGAGGCAGAGTAGTTTAGGGAGCTAATTCCAGAGATTAGTGTCCAGACAGTTGAAGGCTCGGCCTCCAATGGTGGGACTAAGGAAATTGCACATGCACATGAGGCCAGAATTGGAGAAATTTGGAGTTCATGGAGTGTTGGAGGAAGTTACAGAGATAGGGAGGGGCAAGTAAGAAAAGTGTGAGTTGATAAATTTTGGTAGAAAAAATGAGGATAGAAAATATAAGCCTAAAGGGGGTTCGTGAACAGAGAGACCTGGGGGTATATGTATACAAATTGTTGAAGGTGGCAGGGCAGGTTGAGAAAGCGGTTAAAAAAGCTTTCGGGATCCTGGGCTTCATGAATAGAGGCATAGCGTACAAAAACATGTAAATTATGATGAACCTGTATAAAACACTGGTTCGGCCTCAACTGGAGTGCTGTGTCCAATTCTGGGCACCGCACTTTAGGAAGGATGCGAAGGCTTTAGAGAGGGTGCAAAAAAGATTAACAAGAATGATTCCAAGGCTGAGAGACATCAGTTACGTGGATAGACTGGAGAAGCTGGGGTTGTTCTCCTTAGAGCAGAGAAGATTGAGAGGAGATTTGATAGAGGTGTTTAAAATCAGCAAAGCCAGCAAAGAATGACTAAAAAAATGATTAAGAAAGGGAAGATAGAAAGTAAACTAGCACAAAATATAAAAACAGATAGTAAGAGTTTCTATAGGTATATAAAAAGAAAAAGGGTGGCTAAAGTAAATGTTGGTCCCTTAGAGGACGAGACCGGGGAATTAGTAATGGGGAACATGGAGATGGCAGAAACTCTAAACAAGTATTTTGTATAGTTTTTACGGGAAAGGACACTAACAATATTCTGACAGTGGATAGTCAAGGGGCTATAGGGGGGAGGAACATAACACAATCACAATCACTAAGGAGGCAGTGCTCAATAAGATAATAGGACTAAAGGCAGATAAATCCCCTGGACGTGGTGGCTTGCATCCTAGGGTTTTAAGAGAAGGAGCAGCAGGAATTGTGGATGCATTGGTTGTAATTTACCAAAATTCCCTGGATTCTGGGGAGGTCCCAGCAGATTGGAAAACTGCAAAAGTATGGCCTACTCCTGCTCCTATTTCTTATGTTCTTAAGTTTTTATGTCATGAGGGGTCTGGACAGAGTAGATAGAGAGAAACTGTTTCCATAGCAGAAGGGTCGAGAACCAGATGACACAGATTTAAGGTGATTGGCAAAAGAACCAAAGGCGACATAAGAAAAACATTTTTACACAGCAAATGGTTAGGATCTGGAATACACTGCCTGACAGGGTGGTTGAGGCAGACTCAATCACGGCTTTCAAAAGGGAGTTAAGAACATAAGAACATAAGAAATAGGAGCAGAAGTAGGGTATTCGGTCCCTCGAGCCTGCTCCACCATTTAATATGATCATGACTGATTCGATCATGGACTCAGGTCCACTTCCCTGCCCACTCCCCATAACTCCTTAATTCCTTATCGGTTAAGAAACTGTCTATTTCTGTCTTATATTTATTCAATGTCCCAGCTTCCACAGTTCTCTGAGGCAGTGAATTCCACAGATTTACAACCATCAGAGAAGAAATTTCTCCTCATCTCAGTATTAAATGGCCGGCCCCTTATTCTAAGATTATGCTCCCTAGTTCTAATCTCCCTTATCAGTGGAAACATCCTCTCTGCATCCACCTTGTCAAGCCCCTTATAATCTTATACGTTTCGATAAGATCACCTCTCATTCTTCTGAATTCCAATGAGTAGAGGCCCAACTTCCTCAACCTTTCCTCATAAGTCAACCCCCTCATCTCTGGAGTCAACCAAGTGAACCTTCTCTGAACTGCCTTCAAAGCAAGTATATCCTTTCGTAAATATGGAAACCAAAACTGTATGCTGTATTCCAGATGTGGCCTCACCAATACCTGTATAACTGTCGCAAGACTTCCCTGTTTTTATACTCCATCCCCTTTGCAATAAAGGCCAAGATTCCATTGGGCTTCCTTATCACTTGCTGTACCTGCATACTAACTTTGGAGTTGGATAAGTACATGAAGAAAAATAATTTGCGGAGCTATGGGAAAGGGCGGGTAAGTGGGACTAGCTGAAGAGCGCTTATATAAGAGAGCTGGCATGGGCTCGATGGGCTGAATGGCCTTCTTCCAAGCTATAACCATGCTATGATTCTATGAAGGCTGTCATGTATCCTACATGTTTACTGCTTGTACTATTACATATGATGTGCCACCAGAGGGCACTACTATGGGAAACTTGTACACCAGCTGTATGGTCACTAAGGTGTGCCACCAGAGGGCACTGCAGTGGGAGACTTGTAGGTTAACTGTACAGGTGTGCCAGGCCTAGTATAAAAGGCAGGCTACCACATGTGATCCTCACTCTGGAGTTACATTAAATAGACTAAGGTCACTACAATTCAAGTACAACATATTGCCTCGTTATTATCAGAGGATCTAAAGACATAACAATTGGCGACAAGGATGGGATCTGAACCCACGCGTACAAAACACAATGGAGGCCAGCAACCCACCACACTAAAAGGGACAGCTCCACATTCTCAATCAATGTAATAGCATCTGTCAGTTAAATGTAAAGCGTGTAATTTATGATCAGAGTTTCATACATGTAATAAGCAAAGAAAAGTCGTGCGATCGGAGCTATAGTTCATTTACACTGAGTAATGAAACATTGTGCAATATAGGATTTCAACTGCATTCAGTTAATGCAGCGGGCAAACACCCATCGGGAGCACACAGGTTCATCGAGCTACCCAATACAGTAGCCTGCATCCCTGGGACCAGAGTGATGCACCACGGAGAGTGGCCACGAGCAACTAATAAAGACAAGCTGCAGAGCAAGCGATCTCAGGAGGGCAATGGCATAGGTATCAATACCTGGCCCCTGATCGGCTCCACCTCTCAGGCACCCAATGGCACCAACTGCCGCGAGCCTGAAAGAGCAAACCGCGCTAAGGCGCAACCCATAGACACTATCGCTACCAAGGTTATACCCGGGAACGAAGGGTCACCCGCAACGGTCCTCCCAAATGGGACCGGGACCAGCCAGGATCCCAAACCAAATAATGCCCAGGCAAGCGAGTCAGCAGTTCCCTGTGCACTGCCAGATGACTGCTCCTCAGGGAGCAGCAGCGAGCCAGGGCGGAAGGAAAGCACAGGGAGGTCACAGGCATCTGTGAACCTGCCTGTGCTAAGAGCAACGGCAAAGGCCCCAAGAGCAGGCAACTTGAGCCAGCTGGGTTCCCACTGCCAGCACTGGGCGCCGCGCCGCCACCAGACTACCTGGACACTATCCAGCAGTGCTGGTACCAACTTGTCCTCACGCACCGGCGCTGACACCAGTACCGATTCCAAGTATGTATCAAGTATGTACTTCACCAGTCAAAGGTACTTGCCTCACGACTGCACCACAAATGTAATGCTGTAAATGCAATTTTTTTTTTTCTGGACTTGAATATATATGAATGTAATGAACCACTGGCATAATCTATATGTCGGGGGGGGGGGGCGGGAGGGGGGTGAGAGAATGGAGTGGTCATGGACTCACAAACAGAAACCACCAGCACCTCTACTGCCAACGAAACACCACCTACTCACCCAAGATGGAAACGATCCTCCAAGGGTCAACCAGATAAAGCTAAGCTCAGAGCACAGTCAATGCACGAAGACGATTTGCACTAAGGACTTGGGAGAGAGTGATATCATGTAATCTACATGTTTACTGCTTGTACTATTACATATGATGTGCCACCAGAGGGCACTACTATAGAAAACTTGAACATCAGCTGTATGGTCACTCAGGTGTGCCACCAGAGGGCACTGCAGTGGGAGACTTGCAGGTTACCTGTACAGGTGTGCCAGGCCGAGTATAAAAGGCAGGCCACCATGCGTGATCCTCACTCTGGAGTTACATTAAATGGACTAAGTTCAAGTTCAACACATTGCCTCGTGGAGTCATTTTCTGAGCATCTAAAGACATAGCAAAGTCCAAGCGGGAATTTGAGAATTTTAAATTCTAGGCCTTGCTGGAGCCAATATAGGTCAGGGAGCACACGTGTGATGGGTGCACGGGTCTTGGTGCGAGTTAGGATGCAGGTAGCAAAGTTTTGGATTACAATTCTCTGTACAGTTAACTACACTCCCTTTTTTTGTGCCATCTACAATTTTTGATATTGTGCTTTCTATATTCTAGTCAAGATTATAAGGCTGATTCTCCAATTAAGCATTCCTAATGCAGAATGGCGCCTGCACAAGGTCAAGAATTCATCCACCTACAATATCAGGTGTGATATGGTCGAGGTTTAAAATGAAGGGACTAGATTATGTTCACATGGATCAATTATTTCAACTGGATAGATTAAGGAGGACCAGGGATTATGCTTATAAGTTACTTAAGGGCAGAAATAGGTTGGGTTTTATGCGGTTCTTTTTTTCCCGGAGAATAGTGGAATTCTAGAGCAGGTTGCCTGCTCATGTGGTGAATGCTGAATCATTATATTCCTTTAACAGAAACCTGGATATGTTTCTGGCCGGGGGGGAGAGCACCTTGTACAAGAGGTAGGTATGATGCAATATAAAACTGGGTCAATGTGATTTCCTGAACTAATTTTGATTGCCTAAAGAGGTCAGAGGAGAATTTGCCCAAAGCTTTACTCCTAATTAACCTGGATTTTTAGCTGGATTACATAGCCCCAGATGGGTAGAGAGTATCTGAATAATGATGTATTAGGCATCAAAACTATATGGGACAGGTTAGACAGACCTGTCGGTCTTTTCCAGTCTGTCATTTTCATATGTTCATAGAATCATAGAAACTTACGGCACTGAAGGAGGCCATTCGGCCCAACATGTTTGTGATGGCTGAATAAGCTATCCAGCAGAATCTCACTTTCCAGCTCTTGGTCCTTAGCCTTGCAGGTCACAGCACTTCAAGTGCACACCCAAGTACTTTGAAATGTGATGAGGGTTTCTGCCTCTACCACCATTACAGTCAGTGCGTTCCAGACCCCGCCACACTCTTGGTGAAAAAAGATCTCCTCAACTCCCCTCTAATCCTTCTATCAATTAATTAAAATCTATGCCCCCTGGTTATTGGCCTCTCTGCTAAGGGAAATAGGTCATTTCTATCCACTTTATCTATGGCCCTCATAATTTTATACACCTCAATTAAGACTCCCCTCAGTTTCCTCTCTTCCAAAGAAACCACCCCAGCCTGTCCAATCTTTCCTCATAGCTAAAATAGAAACATAGAAACATAAAAAATAGGTGCGGGAGTAGGCCATTTGGCCCTTTGAGCCTGCACCACCATTCAATATGATCAAGGCTGATCATGCACTTCAGTACCCCATTCCTGTTTTCTCGCCATACCCCTTGATCCCTTTAGCAGTAAGGGCTACATCTAACTCCGTTTTGAATATATCTAACGAACTGGCCTCAACAACTTTCTGTGGTAGAGAATTCCACACGCTCACAACTCTCTGAGTGAAGAAGTTTCTCCTCATCTCAGTGCTAAATGGCTAACTCCTTATCCTTAGACTGTGACCCCTGGTTCTGGACTTCCCCAACATCGGGAACATTCTTCTTGCATCGAACCTGTCCAATCCCATCAGAATTTTATATGTTTCTATGAGATCTCCTCTCATTCTTCTAAATTCCATTGAATATAAGCCTAGTCGATCCAGTCTTTCTTCATATGTAAGTCCTGTCATCCCAAGAATCAGTCTGGTGAATCTTCGCTGCACTCCCTCAATAGCAAGAATGTCCTTCCTCACATTAGGAGACCAAAACCGAACACAATATTCCAGGTGTGGCCTCACCAAGGCCCTGTACAATTGCTCCTATACACAAATCCTCTCGCTATGAAGACCAACATGCCATTTGCCTTCTTCACCGCCTGCTGTACCTATATGCCAACTTTCACTGACTGATGTACCATGACATCCAGGTCTCGTTGCACCTCCCCTTTTACCATTCAGAAAATAATCTGCCTTCCTGTTTTTACCACCAAGTGGATAACCTCACATTTATCTACATTATACCAAATCTGCCATATATTTGCCCACTCACCTAACCTGTCCAAGTCACCCTGCAGCCTCTTAGAATCCTCCTCACAGCTCACTCTGCCACCCAGCTTAGTGTCATCGGCAAACTTGGAGATATTACATTCAATTCCTTCATCTAAATTATTAATGTATATTGTAAATAGCTGGGGGTCCCAGCACTGAACCTTGTGGTACCCCACTAGTCACTGCTTGCCATTCTGAAAAGGACCCATTTATTCCTACTTTTTGCTTCCTGTCTGCCAACCAGTTCTCTATCCACATCAGTACATTACCCCAATACCATGTGCTTTAATTTTGCACACTAATCTCTTGTGTAGGACCTTGTCAAAAGCCTTTTGAAAGTCTAAATACACCACATCCACTGGCTCCTCCTTGTCCACTCTACTAGTTACATTCTCAAAAAACTCCGGAAGATTTGTCAAGCATGATTTCCCTTTCATAAATCCATGCTGACTTGGACCAATCCTGTCACTGCTTTCCAAATGCGCTGCTATTACATCTTTAATAATTGATTCCAACATTTTCCCCACCACTGATGTCAGGCTGACTGGTCGATAATTCCCTGTTTTCTCTCTCTGCTCTTTTTTTAAAAAGTGGTGTTACATTAGCTACTCTTCAGTCCATAGGAACTGATCCAGAATCTATAGAATGTTGGAAAATGACCACCAATACATCCACAATTCCTAGAGTCACTTCCTTAAGTACTCTGGGATACAGACTATCAGGCCCTGGAGATTTATTGGCCTTCAATCCCATCAATTTCCCTAACACAATTTGCTGACTAATAAGGATTTCCTTTAGTTCCTCCTTCTCGCTAGACCCTCGGTCCCCTAGTATTTCCGGAGGGTTATTTGGGTGTTCCTAGTGAAGAAGAACCAAAGTATTTGTTCAATTGGTCTGCCATTTCTTTGTTCCCCATTATAAATTCACCTGAATCTGACTGCAAGGGACCTACATTTGTCTTCACTAATCTTTTTCTCTTTACATATCTATAAAAGCATTTGCAGTCAGTTTTTATGTTCCCTGCAAACTTACTCTCATACTCTATTTTCCCCTCCTAATTAAAACCTTAGTCCTCCTCTGCTGAATTCTAAATTTCTCCCAGTCCTCAGGTTTGCTGCTTTTTTTGGCCACTTTATATGCTTCTTCCTTGGATTTAACACTATCCCTAATTTCCCTTGTAAGCCATGGTTGAACCACTTTCCCCATTTTATTTTTGCACCAGACAGGGATGTACAATTGTTGAAGTTCATCCATGTGATCTTTAAATGTCTGCCATTGCCTATCCACTGTCAATCCTTTAAGTATCATTCGCCAGTCCATCCTAGCCAATTCACGTCTCATACCGTCGAAGTTATCTTTCTTTAAGTTCAGGACTCTAGTCTCTGAATTAACTGTGTCACTCTCCATCTTAATGAAGAATTCTATCATATTATGGTCACTCTTCCCCAAGGGGCCTCGCACAATCCTCTCTCGTTAGACAACACGCAGTCTAGGATGGCCTGCTCTCTAGTTGGTTCCTCAACATATTGGCCTAGAAAACCATCCCTAATACACTCCAGGAAATCCTCCTCCACCGTATTGCTACGAGTTTGTTTAGCCCAATCAATATGTAAATTAAAGTCACCCATGATAACTGCTGCACCTTTATTGCACTCATCCCTAATTTCCTGTTTGATGCCATCCCCAACCTCACTATGATTGTTTGGTGGTCTGTACACAACTCCCACTAGCGTTTTCTGCCCTTTGGTGTTCCGCAGCTCTACCCATACAGATTCTGCCTCATCCAGGCTAATGTCCTTCCTTACTATTGCGTTAATTTCTTCTTTAACCAGCAACGCTACCCCACCTCCTTTTCCTTTCACTCTATCTTTCCTGAATATTGAATACCCTTGGATGTTGAGATCCCAGCTTTGGTTACCCTGGACCCCTATCTCCGTAATCCCAATTACATCATATCCATTAACAGCTATCTGCGCAGTTAATTCATCTATCTTATTATGAATGCTCCTCGCATTGAGACACAGAGCCTTCAGTTTTTTAACACTCATTGTCCTTTTAGAATTATGTTGTAATGTAGCCCTTTTTGATTTTTGTCTTTGATTTTTCTGCCCTCCACTTCTACTTTTCTCCTTTGTACCTTTTGCTTCTGACCCAATTGCACTTCCCTCTGTCTCCCTGCATAGGTTCCCCATCCCCCTTCCCTATTAATTTAAATCCTCCCCAACAGCACTAGCAAACACTCCACCTAGGACATCAATTTCAGTCCTGCCCAGGTTCAGACCGTCCGGTTTGTACTGGTCCCACCTCCCCCAGAACTGATTCCAATGTCCCAGTAATTTGAATCCCTCCCTTTTGTACCATTCCTCAAGTCACGTATTCATCCTAACTATCCTGCTATTTCTACTCTGACTACCACATGGCACTGGTAGCAATCCTGAGATTACTACCTTTGAGGTCCTACTTTTTAACTCCTAGCTCCCTAAATTCAGCTTGTAGGACCTCATCCCGCTTTTTACCTATATCGTTGGTACCTATATGCACCATGGCAACTGGATGTTCACCCTCCCCCTTCAGAATGCCTTGCAGCTGCTCCGAGACATCCTTGACCCTTGCACCAGCGAGGCAACATACCATCCTAGAGTCTCATTTGTGGCTGCAGAAATGCCTATCTATTCCCCTTACAATAGAATCCCCTACCACTATAGCTCACCCACTCTTTTTCCTGCCCTTCTGCGCAACAGAGCCACCCACGGTGCCATGAACTTGGCTGCTGTTGCATTCCCCTGATGAGCCATCTCCCTCAACAGTACCCAAGGTGGTATATCTGTTTTGGGGGGAGATGACTGCAGGGAATCCCTGCATTACCTTCCATCCAGTGCTCTTCCTGATGGTCACCCATTCCCTATCTGCCTGTGTAACCTTTACCTGAGGTGTGACCAACTCACTAAACATGCTATTCACGACATCCTCAGCATCACGGACGCTCCAGAGTGAATCCATGTGCAGCTCCAGTGCCACAATGCGGTCTGTCAGGAGCTGCAGCTGGATACACTTCCTGCACACATAGTAGTCAGGGATACCGGAAACGTCCCTGATTTCCCACATAGCACAGGAGGAGCATCACATGGGTCTGGGCTCTCCTGCCATGGCTTGACCCTTAAATTACTTCATATGGCAACAATGATAAGGTTTTTTACTGCTCAGAAAAAGAAAAAAGATAAAGAAAAAGAAAACTACCCCAACTCCACCAGCCAATTCTCCAGTTCTGGCAACATCTTTGTAAACCTCCTCTGTACCCTACTGCAATCACATCTTTCCTGTAATGTGGTGAGCAGACATTGATGAGGAGAGTCAACACCGCCTCCAATGCGCCAGCGCAGCCTTCGACCGCCTGCGGAAAAGAGTGTTCGAAGACCAGGTCCTCAAATCTACCACCAAGCTCATGGTCTACAGGGCTATAGTAATACCTGCCCTCCTGTATGGCTCAGAGACATGGACCATGTACAGTGGACACCTCAAGTCGCTGGAGAAATACTACCAATGATGCCTTCGTAAGATCCTACAAATCCCCTGGGAGGACAGACGCACCAACATTAGCGTCCTCGACCAGGCCAACATCCCCAGCATTGACGCACTGACCACACTTGATCAGCTCCACTTGGCAGGCCACATTGTCCACATGCCAGACACGAGACTCCCAAAGCAAGCGCTCTACTCGGAACTCCTTCATGGCAAAGGTGGGCAGAGGAAATGTTACAAGGACACCCTCAAAGCCTCCCTGATAAAGTGTGACATCCCCATCGACACCTGGGAGTCCCTGACCAAAGACCGCCCTAAGGGGGGGTCGGGGGAAGTGCATCCGGCAGGGCGCTGAGCACGTAGAGTCTCATCGCCGAGAGCATGAAGAAATCAGGTGCAGGCAGCGGAAAAAACGTGCGGCAAACCTGTGCCACCCTCCCTTACCCTCAACGACTGTCTGTCCCACCTGTGGCAGGGACAGTGGCTCTTATATTGGACTGTTCAGCCACCTAAGGACTCATTCTGAGTAGAAGCAAGTCTTCCTTGATTCCGAGGGTCTGCCTATGATGATGAGCAGAACTGTATGCAGTATTCTAGCTGTGCCCTAACTAGAGTTTTGTACAGTTCAAGCAAAATCTCCCTGCTCTTATATTCTATGCCTTGGCTAATAAAGGATAGTATCTCGTATGCCTTCTTAACCACCTTATCTACCTGTCCTGCTATATTCAGCTATCTGTGGACATGCACTCCAAAGTCCCACTGTTCCTCTACACTTCTCAGTGTCCTACCATTTATTGTATATTCCCTTGCTTTGTTAGTCCTCCCCAAATGTATTACCTCGCTATTCTCCAAATTTAATTCAATTTGCCACTTTTCTGCCCACCTGACCAATCCATTGATATCTTCTCACAGTCTACAGCTTTCTTCCTCACTATAAACCACATGGCCGATTTTTGCATCATCTGCAAACTTCTTAATCATGCCCCCTGCATTGAAGTCTAAATCAATGATCGATACAACAAAAAGCAAGGGACCGAGTACTGAGCCCCGCGCAACTATAAATGGTTAATAGCTTCACTGAATCAACAATCACAACGGCCAGTCTTGTTAATGGCTTTACTTCCTCGACTATTATAAATGTGTTCGTTGGTCAATGCTTTCTGCCTGTAGGACACAAAGACACGATCGCCAAGGCCAGTCTTGTTAATGGCTTTACACAGAGGCATGATCTTTAAGAATAAAAACAGAAAATGTTGGCAATCTCAACGGGTCAGGCAACGTCTGTGGAGAGAAAGCAGACCCTTCGTCCCTTCATCAGATCTTTAAGGCCAGTCTTGTTAATGGCCTAACAGAGTCAACTATTGTAATTCTCTCTGAAAGACGCGATCACGAAGGCCAGAGGAGATGGGACCAGGTCATGAGATTTGAACACGATAATTCAATCATCAACTGAACAAGGCAGAGCCCCAGACAGCTATCAATGAGGAATGTGACGATTGCATAAAAAAGTTAACTTTGAGACCTCTCACTACACGGAGGAGACGACTTCAAGGAAGATAGGAGAGGGTAACCAACGGAGCATCCCACGTCAGCGCATTCCACCTTCCTTGGTTATGCAGGAAGTAAATAAAGCCTGTGTTTTAACGAAGTCATTCCTGTCCAAGTTTTATAATGCATACCGTGTGTATTTAATTAACTGTTCTGGTTTACAAAAGCGAGTAACCTTGTCATCACCATTTATGCCAGTTGAGTCTAAGTAAATAAAGACATTTAAAAATATTGTGTATCTGTAAAGCATGCACTCCCATGTTCCACCACCAGGGAGCGCATCCCCTGAATTTCCAAGGGATCCCAGCATCCCTTGGGAGCACTGTATATAAGCCGGCCCCTAACGCCTGTTCCTCACTCTGGAGTGTCTTATTAAAGACTGAGGTCACTGTTACTTTAACCTCCCTGTGTGCAGCCTCATCTGTGTTAGGAACACAATAACTGGCGACGAACATACGAATCCAACACAAAGATGCAGCAAACTGTGGGCATCCTGGAGAAGTTCTCAGAGGGTGAGGACTGGGAAGCCTATGTCAAATGGCTAGACCAGTACTTCGTAGCCAACGAGCTGGACGGAGAAGGAAGCGCTGCAAAAAGGAGAGCGGTCCTCCTCACGGTCTGCGGGGCATCGACCTACAGCCTCATGAAGAATCTTCTGGCTCCGGCGAAACCCACAGATAAGTCATATGAGGAGCTGTGTACACTGGTTCGGTAGCATCTTAACCTGAGGGAGAGCGTACTGATGGCGAGGTATCGGTTCCACACGTGCCAGCGATCTGAAGGTCAGGAAGTAACGAGCTACGTCGCTGAGCTAAGGCGACTTGCAGGACAATGTGAGTTTGATGGCTACCTGGAGCAGATGCTCAGAGACTTTTTTGTACTGGGCATTGGCCATGAGACCATCCTACGAAAACTTTTGACTGTAGAGACACTGACCCTCAGTAAGGCCATTGCGATAGCACAGGCGTTTATGTCCACCAGTGACAACACCAAACAAATCTCTCAGCACACAAGTGCTAGCAATGTTCATAAATGAACTTGAACTGTGTTTGCGAGCAGAAATGTACAGGGCAGAAACCATGAGCCTGCAACTGCCAGCAGGCCTCAGGTGACCCAGATGACTCAGAGTCCGCAACAAAGGATGAATGCAAGGCAATTCACACCTTGTTTCATTGTGGAGGCTTCCATTCAGCCTATTCATGCCGCTTCAAAGGCTATGTTTGCAAGGGCACCTCCAACAAGCTTGCAGACGAGCTGCAAGCTCTGCAAAACCTGCTAACCACCACATGGCAGAGGAAGATCGGTACATGGTGGATCAAAGCAATTTGAAGCCTCAGTGAGAGGAGGCAGATGCTGAAGTACATGGAGTGCACACATTTTCGATGAAATGTCCACTTATAATGCTAAATGTAAAATTGAATGGCTTACCCGTAGCCATGGAACTGGACACTGGCGCTAGCCAATCCATCATGAGTAAAAAGATGTTTGAGAGGCTGTGGTGCAACAAGTCATTAAGACCAGCCCTGAGCCCCATCCACATGAAACTGAGAACGTACACCAAAGAGCTCATCACTGTCCTGGGCAGCGCCATGGTCAAGGTCACCTACGAGGTCACGGTGCATGAACTGCCATTCTGGATTGTCCCGGGGGATTGCCCCACACTGCTTGGAAGGAGCTGGCTGGGCAAAATCTGCTGGAACTGGGATGACATCCGAGCGCTATCACATGTCGATGAGGCCTCGTGTACCCAGGTTCTTAACAAATTTCCTTCCCTTTTTGAGCCAGGCATTGGAAACTTTTCGGGGGCGAAGGTGTGGATCCACTTGGTCCCAGAGGCATGACCCATTCATCACAAGGCACGAGCGGTACCTCACATGATGAGGGAGAGAGTGGAAATCGAGCTGGACAGGCTGCAACGTGAGAGCATCATCTCCCCAGTGGAATTCAGTGAGTGGGTCAGCCCGATTGTTCCAGTACTCAAAAGTGATGGCACGGTCAGGATTTGCGGTGATTATAAAGTAACGATTAATCGTTTCTCGCTACAGGACAAATACCCGCTACCTAAGGCAGACGACCTATTTGCGACGCTGGCAGGAGGCAAGACGTTCACTAAGCTCAACCTGACTTCGGCCTACATGACGCAGGAGCTGGAGAAGTCTTCGAAGGGCCTCACCTGCATCAACACGCACAAGGGACTGTTCATCTACAACAGATGCCCATTTGGAATTCGGTCGGCTGCAGCGATCTTCCAGAGAAACATGGAGAGCCTACTCAAGTTGGTACATACCATGCACAGTGGTTTTTCAGGACGACATATTGGTCACGGGTCGGGACACCGTCGGGCACCTACAAAACCTGGAGGAGGTCCTCCAGCGACTGGATCGCATAGGGCTGCGGCTGAAGAGGCCGAAATGCGTCTTCATGGCAACAGAAATGGAGTTTTTGGGGAGAAAGATCGCGGCGGACAGCATTCGGCCCACAGACACCAAGACAGAGGCTATCAGGAATGCACCCAGGCCACAGAACGTCACGGAGTTGCGGTTGTTCCTGGGACTCCATAACTATTTTGGTAACTTCCTACCGGGGTTAAGCACCCTCTTAGCACCCCTATATATGTTATTGCATAAAGGTGAGAACTGGGTATGGGGAAAAAAACAAGTAATTGCTTTTGAGAAAGCCAGAAACATTTTATGCTACAACAAGCTGCTTGTGTTGTATAACCCGTGTAAAAGACCTGTGCTAGCATGTGACGCGTCATCGTACGGAGTCGGGTGTGTATTACAACAAGCTAACGGTGCGGGGAAGTTGCAACCTGTCGCCTATGCCTCCAGGAGCTTGGCTAAGGTCGAGAGAGCCTACAGCATGATTGAGAAAGAGACATTAGCATGTGTGTTTGGGGTAAAGAAAATGCATCATTACCTGTTTGATCTCAAATCTGAGCTGGAAACCGATCACAAGCCCCTCATATCCCTGTTCGCTGAAAACAAGGGGATAAATATTAATGCCTCAGCCCGCATACAAAGGTGGGCACTCACGTGATCAGCGTATAACTATACCATCCGCCACAAGCCAGGCATCCAGAACTGTGCGGATGCTCTCAGTCGGCTACCATTGCCCACCACGGGGGTGGAAATGGCACAGCCTGCAAACTTGTTGATGGTGGCGCAGCCCGCAGACTTGTTGATGGTCATGGAAGCATTTGAAAATGATAAATCAACTGTCACGGCCCGCCAGATTAGGACTTGGACCAGCCAAGATCCTCTGCTGTCCCTAGTAAAAAACTGTGTACTGCATGGGAGCTGGGCCAGCATCCCCGTTGAAATGCAAGAGCTAATCAAGCCGTTCCAGCGGCGAAAGGATGAGCTGTCCATTCAGGCAGACTGCCTGTTGTGGGGTAACCGCTTAGTGCTACCAAAAAAGGGCAGGGAGGCGTTCATCTCGGATCTCCACAGCACACACCCGGATATAGTAATGATGAAAGCGATAGCCAGATCCCACGTGTGGTGGCCCGGTATCGACTCTGACTTAGAGTCCTGTGTATGGCAATGCAGCGTGTGTGCTCAGTTGAGCAACGCGCCCAGAGAGACACCACTAAGTTTGTGGTCCTGGCCCTCTGGACCATGGTCGAGGATCCATGTCGACTATGCAGGCCCGTTTCTCGGTAAAATGTTCCTGATGGTGGTGGATGCTTTTCAAAATGGATTGAATGTGAAATAATGTCGGGAAGCACCGCCACCGTCACCATTGAAAGCCTGAGGGCTATGCTTGCCACCCACGGCCTGCCTGACATACTGGTCAGTGACAACGGGCCATGTTTCACCAGTGTCGAATTTAAAGAATTCATGACCCGCAATGGGATCAAACATGTCACCTCGGCCCCGTTTAAACCAGCCTCCAGTGGGCAGGCAGAGCGGGCAGTACAAACAATCAAACAGAGCCTCAAACAAGTCACAGAAGGCTCACTCCAAACCCGCCTGTCCCGAGTACTGCTCAGCTACCGCACGAGACCCCACTCGCTCACAGGGGTGCCCCCAGCTGAGCTACTCATGAAAAGGACACTTAAAACCGAACTCTCGCTGGTTCACTCCAACCTGCATGATCCGGTAGAGAGCAGGTGGCAGCAACAAAATGTAAACGATGGTCGCGCCACTGTATCACGGGAAATTGATCTGAATGACCCTGTGTATGTGCTAAACTATGGACATGGTCCCAAGTGGATCGCGGGCACGGTGATAGCTGAAGAATGTTTGTAGTCAAACTAGACAATGGACAAATTTGCAGAAAGCACCTGGACCAAATGAGGCTGCAGTTCACAAACTGCCCTGAACAACCCACAGCAGACACCACCTTTTTCGAGCCCACAACACACACCCAAAGGATCAACGACACCACCCCAGACCAGGAAATCGAACCCATGACGCCCAACAGCCCAGCAAGGCCAGGCTCACCCAACAGCCCTGCAGGACCAACAACACGCCAGCCCAGCAAAGGCACAGCCAACACACCAGAACAGATATTTGTACCGAGGCGGCCCACCAGGGAAAGAAAGGCTCCCGACCGCCTCACCTCGTAAATAGTTTTCACCTTGACTTTGGGGGGGGGGAATGATGTTGTGTATCTGTAAAGCATGCACTCCCATGTTCCGCCACCAGAGAGCGCATCCCCTGAAGTTCCAAGGGATCCCAGCATCCCTTGGGAGCACTGTATATAAGCCGGCCCCTAAGGCCTGTTCCTCACTCTGGAGTGTCTTAATAAAGACCGAGGTCACTGTTACTGTAACCTCCCTGTGTGCAGTCTCACCTGTGTTAGGAACACAATAAGATGCATGATGGTAGGGTCCACAAGTGCACTAATGGATCTGCCCACTCCTTCCACGCTGGAAAGGATGGGCTCCAAGCTCTGAGCACAGCCTTGTGAAAGGTTGGAGCTGGACTCCTCCATGCTCCTTGACATTGCATTCAGGCTTTCTGACAGGCCTGCCAATGCACCAAACATTTTGTTATGCATAGCCATCAATTTTGTTTGTAGGCCGCCTCATTGAAGTCCTCATCGGAGTCCTGTGCAGAAGAACTCGTGTGCGACCTCACCCTCCAGGAAGCTGTCACTTGCGCTACCCTTTCCTCCTGCCCTGGCTTTAGTCCACTCATGCCTGATGAGTCAGCACATACAGATCCCACCTCTAAGCTGCCCTCTAAAGTCAGTGCAGTGCCAGTATCTGAGCTGGTGACTGCAAGTGTCAGATCGAGTTACAGTGTTTCTTCTTGATCATCACTCGCCTCTTCCTCTTCCATGGATTTCTTGGATCTTTGAAATGAGAAAGGCACAAGAGTATGGTTGTGGTGAGCAGAGGGATGGGAAGCAAGAGGTGCTTGCTTACATGATCTGCAGCTTTTAAGTCACAAGAGATTGTGTGATGAGGGGGAAGTAGGATGTGAGGAGGAGGATTAGGTATGAGCATACCGTCATGTTGAATGGTTTCAGAGCAGTCATAGCTTCAGTCACGGCCTCAGTCATATTCCCCAATTATGCCAAGCTGCATCTCCTCGAGCAGGGTCAGGATATGGAGACACGCCTGCCCCCCTCTGGTTAGCTGCCTCTGTCTACGATTGTATGCCATCTTGTCCTGCAAGTGAGAGGTAAGTATGTCAGTGAGTGGGGTTCACTGTGTTTTGCTGATGTGGCTGTCCAGGTTGAATAGCTAGCAGGTCTATACTCATTGGAGTTCAGAAGAATGGGGGATGATCTTATCAAAAGGTGGATGCAGAGAGGATATTTCCACTCATAGGGGAAACTAAAACTAGGGGGCATAGTCTCAAAATAAGGGGCCGCCCATTTAAATCTGAAATGAGAAGGAATTTCTTCTCTCAGAGAATTGTAAATCTGTGGAATTCTCTGCCTCAGAGAGCTGTGGATGCTGGGTCATTGAATATATTTAAGGCAGAGATAGACAGATCTTTGAGCGGTAAGGGAATAAAGGGTTATGGGGAGTGGGCAGGGAAGTGGAGCTGAGTCCATGATCAGATCAGCCATGATCTTATTAAATGGTGGAGCAGGCTCGAGTGGCCAAATGGCCTACTCCTGCTCCTATTTCTTATGTTCTTATGTTCTTATGTGTGTGCAAGCTGTGAGATATGGGTGTGAGGCTTTAAGCAGTGTTAAGTATGTGAGGGTGGAATGGAGCATGTGAATGTGAGGTTTGAGTTGTGATTGATAGAGATTGTTGGTAGGTGAGTTATGAGGGTGTGGTGAATTGAGCAGTGTGTGAAGCTCAGTGTGAAGCTATTAGTGCAGTTTGTGGGATTTGAAGATGAATTCACTGACCTTGTCCAGCTGTGTGAGGTCATTGAACTTCTTCTGGCACTGCATCCAGATCTGTTGGAATTGATGTCTGTGGCTATCTGGCCTTCACAGTGTCTGTCTGGAGGGCCTCCTGGCCCCCTGTAGAAACAGGACCTCACTCCTCCTCTCCACCTCCTGTACTAAAGCCCAGTGCTGTGTCTGAGAACCTTGGAGCCTTCTCTCTGGCCTGTTGTGCCATTCCTGTGAGTTTCCCAGATGAAACTCCCTTCTGCAATGACTTCCAGGACCTGGGTCTCGTCAAACTGAACCTCCCCTTTAAGAGGTGCAGGCTGGCATTCAGAATTATAGACTAGCTTTAATTGGTCACAGCCTTGCACGAGCTTGAGACTCCTGCTGAGCATATAGCCACTCAGCAGTACGTTTAGCACTGAGCTGCACGCCACTATCATTTAAATCCGTAGGCAGCACCAGATTTGCGTGCTACCTTCATTACTTTAAATGGGCTCGGGTTAATTGCACATTTTTGGGCACTATCAAATTTTTAGCTCTTAACATTTTAACCTCCAACTGACCCAAACCCACCTGTTTTTTGGGGTTAAAGTTAGCCCTAAAATTACAATAAAATAATTTTTTAAAGTGGTAAAAATACAAGGGGTGCTGTGCAAAATCTTTGGAATGTGGAGCAAGTAGGGATTTTATTAACACATTTATCTCATGTTATGCCAGTCCTTTAATAGGTGCTCTATATTTTTGGATTGCCACTTCTCAGACACTACTAAGTCCCACAAGGTTGTGTCAGTATCCTAGATGAATGGCCGACCTTTTTATATATACTTCTCTCCCCTATCCTACCCCTTTTACCTACCACTCTCAGCCTTCCTTTATTACTACAGGTTTTTGAAACCTAAGCTCAGGTCTCTTCATAAACACTACTTCCTGATTTACCTCACATTCTCCACTATTCTTTTTAGTCATGGCGATGTCCTGAACTTAGCCCTTTACTTGGGGTTCTCAATAAAGTTCAATTATTCTCAAATAAAATATTTTAAAATCTCTCCCTTGGCTATGTTAGTACTTTCCTCTTCTGTTTACTTTTATTCAGCTGATTTGGTAGCCTGACAATTACGTACGATTGTCAGCTTCAGTAAATGACATTGCAAACTGTCAATTCTTTATTGCAGTATCCAGCACTCGAAAGCACATCAATGGTGCAGAGTTGATCACTTACAGTACAACAGGAGTGGTCAAAGAGTAACTGGTATAATATTACTTATTACAGACAAAAAACAAACAAAAAAATAATATTTCAAGTGAAAGACAATCTCCAGCTGGCACACTGTGATTGATCTAATTGATTTAAAAAACACTTGTATAATGTTTGTCAGAGCATTTCACGTCAGACTGCCCCTATTTCTCATTAAATAGACTGAAACTGCTTTTTTCAAAGGCTGATCATTCTATCATTTCTGCTTGGGTCTTTTCAGTGTTGGTTTCATTAAAAAAAGGAATATTTGAAAATGAAGTAATAAAATGAGCTCCAACATTATTTGGGATGAATAGACGGTAATTGAAGACTCACATCCAGAATGGGAAATAAACAAAGTGTATTTACTGAAGAACAGTTAGATGAATATCAGGTAAGTCTAAAGAGTAGATTATATAATGCAAACATGTACGACATTATCACATTTATAAGGGTGCATCTAAATGTGTATGTTTATAATATTATAGTACAAAAGTTGACTTTGGTAAAATAATTCAGATAGGGACATCAAATAATAGATAAGACTTAGTAGAAGTCCTCTTGCAAGATAAGGTGCAATTATTTCATTGCCACTAAAGTGTAATATAGAGTATGATATATTACATGATTGGGTGTAAATTAATTACTTAAATAACAATTATTGATAAAAAGCATCATCTTGTGCTATGTTTCTACTTCCGGAGAAGCCTGTGAATTTCATCGTTAAATCTTTATCGAGATAAAACAAATGCGTAGATTCTGAAATTAATAAAATGCTGGAAAGGCACAGCAGGCCAAACAGCACCTGAAAGAGAACCAAATAGTTAAATGTCTTGTCTAGGACATTTAATCAGAATTTAAATTACTGCAGCTCTGTTCAGAAGAAGGAATATCAGCTATATGCTTGGGAACTCTTTGTTAGTAATATTGAAGAAAAGATGAATGTAAGTACTATTTTTATTTATTAATGTATATCATGGATTTCACTAAAGTCTTTCTTTGGAATGCAGTTTGTAGGTATGTTGGCTTCTATGTAAAGTATTTCTTAATTTTGTATTAGCTGTTATAATACAAACTAGTATTCCCCAGTAATCACATGTAAACTATTTATCAATAAATGGCAATGTCTCAGTAATCCGGGAATGTGACAATTGTCTTCCATGAAGGGGCTGGATGAGCACTCTCGCAGTTATTGTCAGTGCCGATAATCACGGACAGCATAAATATAGACCCAAATAAACCAACGCAAAAATTGGTTTGAATTCTCTCCATTGTACTAAAAATATATCTCCTCTGCCTTGTGCATCGCAAAAACACTTCTGACGTAAAGCAAATTTCTGTGCGTATTCCACTCCTACCTCTTTTTATTATTTAATTTGACATTTACCAAAAAGAGATGGAGGCATGGTTGTTTTGGTTAATCCTATAAAGGGGCTTCTGCTGCTTGATGATATTAGAAATGCTAATAATGGCCAATTATTTCTGGGGGTTTTCAGGTTTCCAACAATTATAGTTTTTATTACTGTATTTGTCATTACATTTATTGATTAGTATTTAAGTTAATTACCTTTGAATCTTGTTAAATAAAAAGTTATTTTTATCACATCTGTATCCATCCTTTTTTCTCTTGATGCAGGAAAATTATTTATTATTTAAGAATTACAATATAAATAGCTCAGGATGTGGGCTTGCCCAATATCTTGCATGTTAATTTTGTGCAACATTCTGACCCATTAGAGACACTTATATTCTCTGGGACCTTAATTCCTTCATAAATGGATAAATATCTTTTGCTAGGGAAATTATAAGTCTAGCTACAATACAATTTTCACTGTTATTTTTGGAACAGCCAGTCTTAAGACTCCCCCAATCAAATTATATAATTATTTTAGGAAGTTTGCACCAAAGTCAAAAACAATGTAAATAATAGTGGCCCTGAAATTCCGGCCTCCCTGGGTCCGTACTGAGTGTGTATGGACCCAGGAAGGCATTGCAAAAGCCAGTTTTCAGCACGCATTGCGCATGTGCCGAAAACCGGCTTCTCCGATCGGTCAAGTTCTGGCTTGACAGATTGCATGCAACTCGGCAGCAAGGACATTCACATGGGCAAGATTGCGGTATTTGCCCAGCGAATGTCCTTGAAACTCTTGTGCCTGGTTAAAGCAGGTGCATAGCCTACTTTTACAAGCGTAAGAATTTTAAAACATATAAAAAGCATAAAAATAAAATTTAAAAACACATTTTTATGTTAAAAATTCTGCGCACTAAGGTAAGTTTATTTTAAACCCTAATTACAAAACTTTAAAAATAATTGGAAAATATATATTTTTTCTAAGACATTGATTAACTTTAATTTCAATTAATTTTAATTATGTGAGGTGTATTTTTTATTTTTTATGTTGTGTTTAGTGTGTTTGTTTTTTCTCATTAATAGCAATGAGAACTCGTAGGTACGGAGCTCTCATTGCTATTAATGAGAATACTGTACCTGATTGGTTTTGCAGTCACACGTGACTGCACCTTCTGCCTTGGAACCTTGAGGACAGGAGCGCAGGAAGAGAAGGCCACCCCACCGGAATCCCAAGCGTCTCCGCGACCACCAGCTAATTTCGTAATAATTCTCCGGTCGGTGGCGTTCGTCCAAAAGGAGTCTCCGACCGGAATTTCAGGGCCAATATGTTCCTATTCTTTTAAAGTTCACAGTCCAGTTACATGTAATGTATAAAATATAGAACATGGAAAGTATTAGAGCAACACTGGATAAATTAAAATCCACTTCAAATCAGATTTAAAATATCGGTGTTTAGTGCCTTTCCAAAATACTGTTGGTGCTCTAGCTTATCCAAATGGGATCTACTTCCTGATAATTTATTGTCCTAATTTATCTTTTCAGCCAACATATTACTACTTACATGTTGAATCTTACATGAAAAATGTGGTCTGGGATAAGTAACAGAGCATTATCAATAGCATTCATCTGAAAATAGTTCTTATAGAAATATAGGGGGAGAAATTTGGGTCATTTGTGCCTCCAGTTTGCAGTGACCCAGAGAAAAAATTCAATTTCGCGCCTAAAGCTGCGCACGGCCTTTAATTAAAGGGAGGGCCCCTCCTACGCGGCAGTGCTACGCGGCCCAGTGTGTAGCGCTGCGTCCCGCTTATTTCACTCCCACCTCGTAAGCGCCCCAGAGGGGAGGTGGTGCATGTTTTTTGCGCTCCACTTTCTCTCGGGGGCGGTAACCCCAATTTAACGAGCGGGGTGGAACTTCCTGAAATCTACAGCTTTTTTCTTCATTGTCAATCACACGGCCAATTTTTGTATCATCTGCAAACTTTTTAATCATACCCCCTACATTCAAGTCTAAATCATTGATATATACCACAAAAAGCAAGGGACCTAGTACTGAGCCTGCGGAACCTCACTGGAAACAGCCTTCCAGTCACAAAAACACCTATCGACCATTACCCTTTGTTTCCTGCCTCTAAGCCAATTTTGGATCCAACTTGCCAATTTGCCCTGGATCCCATGGGCTTGAAATTTCGTGACCAGTCTACCATGCAGGACCTTATCAAAAGCTTTGCTAAAATTCATATACACTACATTAAACGCACTGCCCTCATCGATCCTCCTCATTTCCTCCTCAAAAAATTCAGTCAAGTTAGTCAGACACAACATTCCCTTAACAAATTTATGCTTATGTGTGTGTCTAAGTGTATATATAACACATAGGCACACACATGCACAAAAAACATGCACATTACAAAATATACGATAAAAATAAATATTTCCAGTTTATCTCATACTAATCACACACCTTTTATATTATATTTAATTACAATTTATTTTTATTCTTTCATGGGATGTGGGCATCGCTGGCAAGGCCAGCATTTATTGCCCATCTCTAGTTGCCCTTGAAAAGGTGGTGAGCCGCTGCAGTCCGTGTGGTGAAGGTACTCCCATAGTGCTGTTAGGGAGGGAGTTCCAGGATTTGTTCCCACGAACGTGCCTCCCACACCATCATTTGGAAACACTAATTTCCTTCCTGACCTGCCTTGAGAAACAAGTCAAGCAGGTGAACGACAGGACTGACAGTCCCAATATAACCAATTATATTTAAGGGTAGAGAAAGAAACAAAGGAACGACGGAAAAGGAAATAGCATGAAGTAGAATCAAATTAGATACAGCGAGAAATAAAGGACTCGATAATAATCTCCGCACGATGGGCGGGAGAGGGTTAAAAATGAAAAAAACAGGGTACGTGACCCCAACCTGCTGCATACACGTCTGCTGCCATTTTCATGACATTTGCGGCATGTGAGTGTCTCGCCTCTCCACGGCATTCATTAACAGTGGCTAAGTGTCCCTGGCTGCAGCCTCCGGATGCTGGTTTTCCCACCCAGCAGCAGGCGAACCTGTTAATTTGGCTGGCTGCCCGGCAGGAAATGAAAGAAGAAAATGACAATGAGATCCTACCATAAATTTGGCAGGGTCTTGGTGTCCCTGCTGTGATGCATTCCCTGGCAGTTTTCTCCTTCCCCTGCCCCAGCGCATCTGCTGCTGAAACCCTCATCCATGCCTTTGTTACCTCGAGTCTTGTCTATTCCAATGCACTTCTGGCTGGCCTCCCATATTCTACCCTGCGTAAACTAGAGGTCATCCAAAACTCGGCTGCCCGTGTCCTATCTGGCATCAAGTCCCATTCACCAATCACCCCTGTACTTGCTGACCTACATTGGCTCCCATTTAAGCAATGTCTCGAAATTCTCATCCTTGTTTACAAATCTCTCCATGGCCTCGCCCCTCCCCATCTCTGTAATTTCCTCCGGTGCCCCACAATCCCCCCCCCCCCCGGGGATATCTGCACTCCTCTAATTCTGACCTCTTGAGCATTCCTGATTTCAATCACTCAACCATTGGTGGCCGTGTCTTCAGCTGCTTAGACCATAAGCTCTGAAATTCCTTCCTTAAACTTCTCCGCCTCTATACCTATCTTTCCTCTTTTAAGACGCTTCTTAAAAGTGACCTCTTTGACAAAGCTTTTGGTCATCTGCCCTAATTTCTCCTTTTGGCTCAGTGTAACATCTTGTTTTATAAGACCTGTCAATCCATCACTCCTGTGAAGCGCCATGAAGGTGCAATATAGATACAAGTTGTTGTTGTTGTTATGAGAGAGAGAAAAATAAAGAGACAGAAAGTAAAAAAAAAAAATTATTAAATTGTAAATTTTTAAAACCTCCCAGAGGTTTATATCTGCAGGAGTGAGACTTCACAGTTTCAATTGTTCCCTTTCTGGACCAGAGAGGTTGAGTGGCCATGCAGGAAATGGTCCTTACATTTTTAAATTCCAGCCTTAACTTCCTGCAATGATTTAATTCGTAATTACGATGCAAATCCAACAATTTCTTGAAACTCATGGGGAGGTTGACAGCGAGCTCTCATTGTTGCGAGGCTAATGGCGGAGTGACACAAATTGCCCAGCAATTTTGGTGATTCATAACTCATGGCATATCTCTTCATCACCATAAATTGCTTGGTTGTTTATGCACTATTAATGGTGAGCACTGTGAATTTGCCATTATTTTCCCGATGTAATTATTTGTACTGCACTTTTTTTGACAGACAGACAACAAGTCTTGCCTCGTCAAGGTCAAGCTGCGCCCTCCTCCCGCCCAAATCATTCCATGCACATGATACCGAGAAGCAGGACCTGAGGCTCTGACTCTCCCCCCCCCTCCCCCCGGCTAGCGTGGGGCCAAGAACGGCCGGCGGGGGGTGGTGTCGAGAATGGCTGGCGGGGAGGGTACTGAGAATGGCGGTCCTGGGGCCGGGAGCGGCAGGCGGGGGGCCGAGAGCGGCTGGGGGGAGAGAGAGACTGAGGGGGGAGAGAGAGGCTGGGGAGAAAGTGAAAGAGGCTGGGGGGAGAGTGAGAGGGGTGGGGGGGAGAGAGAGAGGCTGGGGGGGGGGGGCGGGAAGACAGAGATATGGGTGGGGAGTAGAGACATGGGGTGGGGGGAAGATGGATAATGTTCTTCCAACCCCCTACAAGGGACATCGTTGGAGTGGATGATATCCAGAAGTCACGAGTAGGAATCGCAGGATAGCTCACATGAATACGTGGCTTGAGCAGTGGTGCAGCAGGGAGGGATTCAAATTGCTGGGGCATTGGAACTGGTTCTGGGGGAGGTGGGACCAGTACAAACTGGACGGTCTGCACCTAGGCAGGGCCGGAACCAATGTCCTAGGGGATGTGTTTGCCAGTGCTGTTGGGGAGGAGTTAAACTAATATGGCAGGGGGATGGGAACCAATGCAGGGAGACAGCGCGAAACAAAATGGAGACAGAAGCAAAAGACAGAAAGGAGATGAGTAAAAGTGAAGGGCAGAGAAACCCAAGACAAAAAACAAAAAGGACCACTGTACAGCAAAATTCTAAAGTGTCAAAGTGTAATAAAAAGGCAAGCCTGAAAGCTCGGTGCCTCAATGCGAGGAGTATTCGGAACCCAGGAGAGGGCTCTGAGCTAGTTAGAGTGGATGAGAGCTCAGATGAACAGGACCCCAATAAAGAATGCAAAAGGCAGGAGGCAACAGAGCAGAGTAGTACTGGGATAAGTGTAAACCCCAAGGTGATAGGAAGGGACAATATATATGAATATAAAGGGGCTGCAGGAGGAGTCAAAACTAAAAATCATGGTTTAAAAACTAGTATTAAAACACTCTACCTAAACATACGCAGCATTTGAAATAAAGTAAATGAGTTGACGGCACAAATCATTACAAATTAGTATGATTTGGTGGCCATTATAGAAATGTGGTTGCAGGGTGGCCAAGACTGGGAATTAAACATACAGGGGTATCTGACAATTCGGAAAGATAGACAAGAAGGGAAAGGAGGTGGGGTAGCTCTGTTAATAAAGGATGATATCAGGGCAGTTGTGATAGACGATATTGGCTCTAATGAACAAAATGTTGAACCATTGTGGGTGGAGATTAGAGATAGTAAAGGGGAAAAAGTCACTGGTGGGCGTAGTTTATAGGCCCCCAAATAATAACTTCACGGTGGGGCGGACAATAATCAAGGGAATATGGAGGCCTGTGAAAAAGGAACAGCAGTAATCATGGGGGATTTTAACCTACACATCGATTGGTCAAATCAAATTGCACGGGGTAGCCTGGAGGAGGAATTCATAGAATGCATACGGGATTGTTACTTAGAACAGTATGTTACAGAACCTACAAGGGAGCAAGCTATCTTAAATCTGGTCCTGTGTAATGAGACAGGAAAAATAAACGATCTCCTTGTAAAAGATCCTCTCGGAATGAGTGATCACAGTATGGTTGAATTTGTAATACAGATTGAGGGTGAGGAAGTAGTGTATCAAACGAGCGTACTATGCTTAAACAAAGGGGACTGCAGTGGGATGAGGGCAGAGTTGGCTCAAGTAGACTGGAAACACAGACTAAACGGTGGCATAATTGATGAACAGTGGAGGACTTTTAAGGAGCTCTTTCATAGTGCTCAACAAAAATATATTCCAGTGAAAAAGGAGGGCGGTAAGAGAAGGGATAACCAGCCGTGGATAACCAAGGAAATAAAGGAGAGTATCAAATTAAAAACCAATGAGTATAAGGTGGCCAAGGTTAGTGGGAAACTAGAAGATTGGGAAAATTTTAAACGACAGCAAAGAATGACTAAGAAAGCAATAAAGAAAGGAAAGATAGATTGTGAAGGTAAACTTGCGCAAAACATAAAAACATAAAAGCTTTTATCAATATATAAAACGGAAAAGAGTGACTAAAGTAAATGTTGGTCCCTTAGAAGATGAGAAGGGGGGTTTAATAATGGGAAATGTGGAAATGGCTGAGACCTTAAACAATTATTTTGCTTCGGTCTTCACAGTGGAAGACACAAAAACCATGCCAAAAATTTCTGGTCATGGGAATGTGGGAAGGGAGGACCTTGAGATAATCACTATCATTAGGGGGGTAGTGCTGGACAGGCTAATGGGACTCAATGTAGACAAGTCCCCTGGTCCTGATGAAATGCATCCCAGGGTATTAAAAGAGATGGCGGAAGTTATAGCAGATACATTCGTTATAATCTACCAAAATTCTCTGGACTCTGGGGAGGTACCATCGGATTGGAAAGCAGCTAATGTAACGCCTCTCTTTAAAAAAGGGGGCAGACAAAAGGCAGGTAACTATAGGCCGGTTAGTTTAACATCTGTAGTGGGGAAAATGCTTGAAACTATCATTAAGGAAGAAATAGCGGGACATCTAGATAGGAATAGTGTAATCAAGCAGACGCAACATGGATTCATGAAGGGGAAATCATGTTTAACTAATTTACTGGAATTCTTTGAGGATATAATGAGCATGGTGGATAGAGATGTACCGATGGATGTGGTATATTTAGATTTCCAAAAGGCATTCGATAAGGTGCCACACAAAAAGTTACTGCAGAAGATAAAGGTACGCGGAGTCGGAGGAAATGTATTAGCATGGATCGAGAATTGGCTGGTTAACAGAAAGCAAAGAGTCGGGATAAATGGGTCCTTTTCGTGTTGGAAATCGGTGATTAGTGGTGTGCCACAGGGATCGGTGCTGGGACCACAACTATTTACAATATACATCGATGACCTGGCAGAGGGGACAGAGTATAGTGTAACAAAATTTGCAGATGACACAAAGATTAGTGCGAAAGCGGGTTGTGTAGAGGACACAGAGAGGCTACAAAGAGATTTAGATAGGTTAAGCGAATGGGCTAAGGTTTGGCAGATGGAATACAATGTCGGAAAATGTGAGGTCATCCACCTTGGGAAAAAAAACAGTAAAATGGAATATTATTTGAATGGGGAGAAATTACAACATGCTGTGGTGCAGAGGGACCTGGGGGTCCTTATGCATGAATCCCAAAAAGTTAGTTTGCGGGTGCAGCAGGTAATCAGGAAGGCGAATGGAATGTTGGCCTTCATTGCGAGAGGGATGGAGTACAAAAGCACGGAGGTCCTGCTGCAACTGTATAGGGTATTGGTGAGGCCGCACCCGGAGTACTGTGTGCAGTTTTGGTCACCTTACTTAAGGAAGGAGATACTAGCTTTGGAGGGGGTACAGAGACGATTCACTAGGTTGATTCCAGAGATGAGGGGGTTACCTTATGATGATAGATTGAGTAGACTGGGTCTTTACTCGTTGGAGTTCAGAAGGATGAGGGGTGATCTTATAGAAACATTTAAAATAATGAAAGGGATAGACAAGATAGAGGCAGAGCGGTTGTTTCCACTGGTCGGGGAGACTAGAACTAGGGGGCACAGCCTCAAAATACGGGGGAGCCAATATAAAACCCAGTTGAGAAGGAATTTCTTCTCCCAGAGGGTTGTGAATCTGTGGAATTCTCTGCCCAAAGAAGCAGTTGAGGCTAGCTCATTGAATGTATTCAAATCACAGATATGATAGATTTTTAACCAATAAGGGAATTAAGGGTTATGGGGAGCGGGCGGGTAAGTGGAGCTGAGTCCACGGCCAGATCAGCCATGATCTTGTTGAATGGCGGAGCAGGCTCGAGGGGCTAGATGGCCTACTCCTGTTCCTAATTCTTATGTTCTTATATTCTTACGACACTGTCACTATTCACTTCCTACCCAATAAACCTGTTAACAATCCGAACACAATGCCTGTCCCATCTATGGTGGGGAGGGGGGTGGGGGGAGCATTGAAAGATGCACTTGGACTGCGGTAAGGCACTTTGGCTGGGGGAGGCATGCACTTAGACTGGGGTAAGGCACTTCGGCTGGCCCTTACTGTCTTTGGGGTAAGCTCTGTCCTCTGTCGCTTCAGGAAGTCAAAGTGGATCGAGTTACAATTTGCAAAGTCAGTGAAACATTGGGATGGGCTGTTCCAGTTACACATTCCTGCGAAACTTCAGGGTGTGGCTTATCCTCCAAGGGGACCAATCAGAAACAAAGCGTGGAGTATGGTGCCCATTTTTGCAGTACAAATAAGCATGTCCTTATTTTCCCAGCAAATTATGGGTAATTTTCTTCAAAGAATTTCAAAGTGAATTCCCCAATGCAGAATATGGAATTCTCTGGATGAGCTAATTATGAGAGTGACATTTTACAGGATAATATCTAACACTTTACTGTCAGCAATAATGGACAGTGGGCAGCAGCACAGAGAATGGGCTGAAAATTGCGGCCTCGCCGGGTCTGTACGAAGTGCGCACGTACAAGGTGAAGCCTCGCAAAAGCCGGTTCTCGGGGCGCAATGCACATGTACCGAGAACCAGCTTTTCCGATCTGTCAAGATTTGTTCTGACAGAATCTACGCTTCCCTGGGAAAAGGATATCCGCGCGGCAGAGATTGGCCCAATTCATGCCCAGCGAATGTCCTTCAAACTTTTATGGCTGGCGAAAGCAGGCGCATAGTCTACTTTGACCAACGTAACACTTTTAAAACATATAAAAATTATATTTAATCATTCATTTTTACATTAAAAACCCTGTCCATTAAGGGAAGTTTATTTTTAACACTATTAAAACATGTCCAAAAAATATATATTTTTTCTAAAACATTTAATTACATTTAATTTCAATTCATTTTAAATATGTGAGGTGTTTTATTTATTTATTATGCTGTGCTTTGGTGTTTTAGGAGGGTTTTCTCATTGATAGTAATGGGAACTCGGTTTTTATCAATGAGAATACTACCTAGTGATTGGTGGTCCAGGCCCATGTGACTCCAGCATTTCCGTACGTATGGGGAAGTCATCTTCCCGTGTGCTGCACAGCCATTGAAGTCCTCCGACCAGAATCCTACGTTCCTCCGGGACCACCAGGTATTTTCGTTAAAAATCTTTGGGTCGGAGGCGTTCATCCGAAGGAAGCCTCCGAGTGCAATTTTCCCATTAATATTTTTACAGCTAAACTCAATTGATGTATAAAACCTAATACAATGCTGCTAAAAATGCACTTAAAGCTGGAATGGCTCACACGGCTAAATTGGATACATTTAAAATGTAATTTCAAGCAATATTGCTCATCAAAAATCATATTTGAAAAATGATCTCTTTCAGAGATTTTTAGATTTCTTTTTTGCATTAAGAAGCTCTAATGCAACTCATCCTTAGTGGCTCTGTTAGCAAATTGGTGCATGTGGTGGTGTTGTATTTACCCATTCAGAACTATCTCTTATCTGTGCTGAGTTAGCAAGCTAAAAAACAATCCTCTAATCGAAGAATCATAGAATACTACAGCACAGAAGGCTGGCCATTCAGCCCTTTGATCTATACTGGCTCTTTCAAAGAGCAATCCAGTTAGTCCCACTCCCCTGTACTTTCCCCATATCCCGGCAATTTGTTCCCCTTCAAATATTTACCCAATTCCCTTTTGAAGGCTACTATTCAATCTGTATCCACCACCCTATCAGGCAATGCATTCCAAATCCTAACCACTTGTTGCGTAAAAATATTTTCCCTCATGCTGCCTCTGGTTCTTTTGCCAATCACCTTAAATCTGTGCTGTCTCTATATCGACCCCCCTTCAGCCATTGGAAACAGTTTCTCTTTATTTACTCTATCTAAATAAAAACATAAGAACATAAGAAATAGGAGCAGGAGTAGGCCATAAGACCCCTCGAGCCTGCTCCACCATTCAATAAGATAATGGCTGATCTGGTCATGGACTCAACTCCACTTCCCTGCCCGCTCCCCATAACCCCTTATCCCTTTATTTTAAACACTTCTATCAAATTTCCCCTCTGCTCCAAGGAGAACAACACCAGATTCTCTAGTCTATCCATATAAGTGTATTCCTTCAACCCTGGAACCATTTGAGTAAATCTCTTCTATACTCTCTCCAAAGCATTCACATTCTTCCTAAAATGTGGTGCTCAGAATTGGACACATTACTCCAGCTGGAGTCGTTTATATAGGTTTAGCATAACTGTTCATTGTAAGGTTACATAAGGAAACCCTGCAAACTTCCCAGATTTAGCTATTTATTATGCTAGTTTTCCCTATTAAAACTTAACTGTGGAAGTATTTTGATTGTGAATATTTGCAGAAGTGAGGAGAATATCTCCAATTCCTGAATATGACCACTTTTAAGGAACCAAATAAATGGTTCAAATTGTCAGATTATTGGTTGTGCAATTTTCAGTTTTCACAGTACTTGGTGTTAGAAAATCTTGAAGTATTTTGAGACTTGAGGTAAATATCATTTACAAGTCTTTACATGTTTGCATGTGACAAACTGAAAAAAACAGATCATTAAAAATATTCTGTTTTCTATTTTAAAGGATTGTACTGTCTTCACAAGGAAACAAATTCTGAGGTAAGTCTGAGCATGTGATTCATATGCATAAATGCATAAAAATATTGGGAGTAATGTTATCATACAAGTGTTTAACACAATTATGTTAAGTTCCTCCTTCTGATATTTTAGTGGTGGTATAAAACATTTCAAATAAACTAAAAATAAATTGATAACACCAAATATCAAAAACTCCTCATGAGGGTCATGGTAGTCAGCATTACTCACTTCAAATGTGTGAGTGCATTGCTACTATCCTCTTGAATCGTGGCCATGTTTAGAGAAAAGCCTATCCTGCAATAAAGATTACAGCCAGAGCAGCATGGATGGTAGCAACTGAAGGCATAAACACAGACTCATCTGTGTTCCAAAGCTGGGACCAGGTGACAAAGAAATCTTTTTGGCCTATGCAAAGTTGTCAAGGTAAGTGTGCAAATATGTGGCAACGTCTTAATAGGTTGTTTGCAAAGCTTCTTCATTGCTTTTCAGTGTAAAGTTTGGTATAGCATCACAAAGGGAGAATGCAGTGAACTCTGGCAAATGTTCATCTTTCTAAACACACAAGCATACTGATGTTCATGTATTGCACTGTGTTCTGTCACCATATCGAAGAATTAACTGTGTCACTCATTAAATGTAGCAAGTAACAAGTACCAACTAATATGCCAGCACAAGATTATTAATGCCACATGCTCACAAATTCATTAAATATGGCTAGTTATCTTGGTACTTGGGTGGCAGTCGTATTCTCTCACAATATTCTCTTCCACCATATGTCCTTTTTAAATCTGCTTGCAGGAGAGGACTGTAAATAACAAGAGGCAGTGCAAACAGACAAGAGGGAGAGCCACAAAGCTCCTTATGAGAATAGGACTACAGAGATCATGGGCATGGAGGCAAATTATGGGCACTGAGGTAATAGAGGGAATGGTGGAGAGTGAGGTTGAAGGCCTCGCCCAAGCTCAGGCCTAACATCATTTGTTCTTTATTCCTTATATCTTCACTCATCCATTCCTACTCAATACAACACTTACACGTTACAATGTCTTGCTACTTGCAGCAATATTTTAGGTGTGCCTTCCTTCAAGTGCTGTTGTTGCGTATGCAATAACTTAATAGGCTTAGTACCATGAACTCAATCAGGTGCGACCTGACTCTATTTTATTAGCTCTCAAAGTGGGGATTAAATATGGAGGCTTTCTTTATATACAAGGGCTGCACGTGTGTGTCTGTGGCCCAATGACCTCTGACAGTCGCTCCCCCTGGTGGCAGAATAACCCAGGTCTACAAACATTACATCATTCCGCCCCAAGATTTTGGTATCAGTCCTATTTACAAATTGAGATGGTCCGGGGCTTTCCGCTCCCCAGTTGATCGTCTCAGTTCAATTCCAGATCTAGGTGAGCTCTCTGAGTCATTCATGACTTGAGGCTGGGTAGCCGATCTAATGGGAGTAGCAGTGTCCATGTCGGGGATTGAAGGTCCAGGCAACAGCAGGGTCTTCTGATGGCTGAATATGAATCGGTTGGTCATTGATGGTGTCTTCTTCAAGCTGTTCCGGTTCGTCTGTCTGCCACAATTTCGTCTGATCAATGTGCCTCGTGCATGTTTGCCTATTAGTGAGCCTGACAATAAGCACCCCGTTACCCTCCTTGGCCGTAACAGTGCTTGGGGCCTTGACCATAATTTAGCACATACACAGGATCATTAACAGCGATGTCACGTGACATGGCAGTGGATCATGATACCACTGCTGATGTTGACGTCTGTTTTCGACGTGATCGTTAAGATCAGGGTGAACAAGCGAGAGCCTGGTCTTGCGACCTCTCCATCAACAGTTCAGCAGGGAGGACCCCGGTAAGCGTGAGGAGTCTTGTCCTGTAACTAAGCAGTATGCGTGACAAGCGAGTCTGCAAGTTATGCGTTTCAGGCTCTGCTTGATGGTTTGGATGGCCCGCTCCGCTTGACCATTGGACGTGGGTTTGAATGGTGCTGACCTTACGTGTTTGATACCATTGAGTCTCATAAACTGTTGAAACTCCAAACTCGTGAAGCATGATCTGTTGTCGCTCACAGCGATGTCGGGCAGACTATGACTAGTGAACATGGCACGAAGGCTCTCAATGGTGGCTGTGGATGTGCTGGATGACATGATTACACATTCTATCCATTTGGAGTATGCACCCATCGCCATCAAAAACATTTTGTCCAGTAAAGGACCCGCATAGTCGATGTGGATCCTCAACCATAGTTTGGATGGCCACGACCACAGACTTAGCGGAGATTCTACTGGTGCATTGCTTAACTGCATGCAAGTGTTGCACTGATGCACACATGACTCCAAATCAGAGTCAATGCCAGGCCACCAAATGTGAGACCTGGCAATGGCCTTCATCATCATAATACCGGGATGGGTACTGTGTAAATCCTGTACAAATCTCTCCCTGCCTTTCTTGGACATAACAACACGATTACCCCCATAGCAAACAATCAGATTGAATGGATAGTTCGTCTTTGCGATGGTTGTAAGGTTTGGTCTCATCATACACTTCCCTGAGAATGGCCGACCAATCACCACTAAGGACACAACATTTTACAACCGATAAGATCGGATCCTGGCTGGTCCAGGTCCTAACTTGTTGAGAAGTGACAGGCGACCCTTCATTCTCAAAGGCATCCATGACCAACAGTAGGTCTGCGGGCTGTGGCGTTTCCACTTCCGGCGTGGGCAACGGTAAACGGCTCAAAAGGAACAGCAATAATCATGGGGGATTTTAACCTACATATCGATTGGTCAGATCAAATCGCACGGTGTAGCCTGGAGGAGGAATTCATAGAATGCATACGGGATTGTTACTTAGAACAGTATGTTACAGAACCTACAAGGGAGCAAGCTATCTTAGATTTGGTCCTCTGTAATGAGACAGGAATAATAAACGATCTCCTAGTAAAAGATCCTCTCGGAATGAGTGATCACAGTATCGTTGAATTTGTAATACAGATTGAGGGTGAGCAAGTAGTGTCTCAAACGAGCGTACTATGCTTAAAAAAAGGGGACTACAGTGGGATGAGGGCAGAGTTGGCTAAAGTAGACTGGAAACACAGACTAAACGGTGGCACAATTGAGGAACAGTGGAGGACTTTTAAGGAGCTCTTTCATAGTGCTCAACAAAAATATATTCCAATGAAAAAGAAGGGCGGTAAGAGAAGGGATAACCAGCCGTGGATAACCAGGGAAATTAAGGAGAGTATCAAATTAAAAACCAATGCGTATAAGGTGGCCAAGGTTAGTGGAAACTAGAAGATTGGGAAAATTTTAAACGACAGCAAAGAATGACTAAGAAAGCAATAAAGAAAGGAAAGATAGATTATGAAGGTAAACTTGCGCAAAACATAAAAACGGATTGTAAAAGCTTTTACAGATATATAAAACGGAAAAGAGTAACTAAAGTAAATATTGGTCCCTTAGAAGATGAGAAGGAGGATTTAATAATGGGAAATGTGGAAATGGCTGAGACCTTAAACAATTATTTTGCTTCGGTCTTCACAGTGGAAGACACAGAAACCATGCCAGAAATTGCTGGTCACAGGAATGTGGGAAGGGAGGACCTGGAGACAATCACTATCACTAGGGGGGTAGTGCTGGACAGGCTAATGGGACTCAAGGTAGACAAGTCCCCTGGTCCTGATGAAATGCCTCCCAGGGTATTAAAAGAGATGGCGGAAGTTATAGCAGATGCATTCGTTATAATCTACCAAAATTCTCTGGACTCTGGGGAGGTACCAGCGGATTGGAAAGCTGGTAATGTAACGCCCCTGTTTAAAAAAAGGGGCAGACAAAAGGCAGGTAACTATAGGCCGGTTAGTTTAACATCTGTAGTGGGGAAAATGCTTGAAACTATCATTAAGGAAGAAATAGCGGGACATCTAGATAGGAATAGTGCAATCAAGCAGACGCAGCATGGATTCATGAAGGGGAAATCATGTTTAACTGATTTACTGGAATTCTTTGAGGATATAATGAGCATGGTGGATTGAGGTATACCGATGTATGTGGTGTATTTAGATTTTCAAAAGGCATTCGATAAGGTGCCACACAAAAGGTTACTGCAGAAGATAAAGGTACGTGGGGTCAATGGAAATGTATTAGCATGGATAGAGAATTGGCTGGCTAACAGAAAGCAGAGAGTCGGGATAAATGGGTCCTTTTCGGGTTGGAAATCGGTGATTAGTGGTGTGCCACAGGGATCGGTGCTGGGACCACAATTGTTTACAATATACATAGATGACCTGGAAGAGAGGACAGAGTGTAGTGTAACAAAATTTGCAGATGACAAAGATTAGTGGGAAAGCGGGTTGTGTAGAGGACACAGAGAGGCTGCAAAGAGATTTAGATAGGTTAAGCGAATGGGCTAAGGTTTGGCAGATGGAATACAATGTCGGAAAGTGTGAGGTCATCCACCTTGGGAAAAAAAGCAAAAAAAGGGAATACTATTTGAATGGGGAGAAATTACAACATGCTGCAGTGCAGAGGGACCTGGGGGTCCTTGTGCATGAATCCCAAAAATTTAGTTTGCAGGTGCAGCAGGTAATCAGGAAGGCGAATGGAATGTTGGCCTTCATTGCGAGAGGGATGGAGTACAAAAGCAGGGAGGTCCTGCTGCAACTGTATAGGGTATTGGTGAGGCCGCACCTGGAGTACTGCGTGCAGTTTTGGTCGCCTTACTTAAGGAAGGATATATTGGCTTTGGAGGGGGTACAGAGACGATTCACTAGGTTGATTCCGAAGATGAGGGGGTTACCTTATGATGATAGATTGAGTAGACTGGGTCTTTACTCGTTGGAGTTCAGAAGGATGAGGGGTGATCTTATAGAAACATTTAAAACAATGAAAGCGATAGACAAGATAGAGGCAGAGAGTTTGTTTCCACTGGTCGGGGAGACTAGAACTAGGGGGCACAGCCTCAAAATACGGGGAAGCCAATTTTAAACCGAGTTGAGAAGGAATTTCTTCTCCCAGAGGGTTGTGAATCTGTGGAATTCTCTGCCCAAGAAAGCAGTTGAGGCTAGCTCATTGAATGTATTCAAGTCACAGGTAGATAGATTTTTAACTAATAAGGGAATTAAGGGTTATGGGGAGCGGGCGGGTAAGTGGAGCTGAGTCCACGGCCAGATCAGCCATGATCTTGTTGAATGGCGGAGCAGGCTCGAGGGGCTAGATGGCCTACTCCTGTTCCTAATTCTTATGTTCTTATTAACGCATCGGCACAATTCTCGGTGCCAGGTCTATGGCGAATGACATAATCATAGGCAGATAATGTCAGCGCCCATCTCTGGATGCAGGACGATGCATTGGTATTGATACCTCTATGCTCTGAAAACAAATATATGAGCGGCTTGTGATTGGTTTCAAGCTCGAAACGAAGCCCAAACAGATACTGGTGCATCTTTTTAATGCCATATATGCAGGCTAAAGCTTCTTTCTCTACCATGCCGTAGGCTTTTTCTGCTTTAGACCTGATTCTCGACGCGTACGCAACGGTTTGTAGTTTGCCCGATTCATTGGATTGCTGGAGCATGCAACCAATCCCATGTGATGAAGCGTCACAGGCCAATACTAAAAGCATGCACAGGTCATAATGTACCAGCAATTTGTTGGAACAAAGCAGATTTCTAGCCTTCTCGAAGGTCCTGTCTTGAGCTACACCCCAAACCCAGTTGTCGCCTTTTCTGAGCAGCATGTGCAGTGGTTCTAATAATGTGCTCAATTTAGGTAAGAAATTACCGAAGTAACTGAGAAGGCCAAGGAACGAATGCAGCTCCATCACATTCTGGGGTCTGCGTGCATTTTTGATGGCCTCTGTTTTCGAGTCCATAGGCATGATGCCGTCTGCAGCAATTCGACTTCCAGTGCCATAAAGACACACTGTAAACATTTTAGCCTGAGCCCCACTTTGTCCAGATGATGTAGAACCTCTTCCAGGTTGTGCAGGTGTTCGGCAGTGTCATGACCTGTGACCAGAATGTCGTCTTGGAACATCATGGTTCTAGGGACGGACTTCAGTAAACTTTCCATGTTTCTCCGAAATATGGCTGCAGCTGAGCGAATTCTGAAAGGACACCTGTTGTAAATGAACAACCCTTTATGCGTATTGATGTACATAAGTTTCTTTGACGATTCGACAAGCTCCTGTGTCATATAGGCTGACGTCAGATACAATTTGGTGAACGACTTTCCCCCGGCTGTAGTGTCTGTAAGCACTCTAGTAATGACTCCACGAGGTAAGGTATTGCACTTGAACTGTTGTGACCTTAGTCCATTTATTGCAGCTCCTGAATGAGGTTACAGTAAGGTGAGTTCCCTTTTATACTTGGTTACCTGCGGTGTGCAGGTGACCTCTAGGTCTCCACCAGTTGCACCCTCTGGTGGTACAGGCATATTGTATACAGTGTAAAGATACATTCATTGGTCTTATGTAACTGTACATTGAGTGTACAGGATATATACATACACAACATCACTCCCCCCTAAGTCTTGTGCCACTGGCCTTTGCACGGTTCGCTCTGGCCCTCGACTTGAGTGCCCAAAGCCCTTGCACTTTGTTTGTGCTTGGGAATGGCTCTCTCCCTGTGGACCCCCAAGTCATTTTTGCCACAGCATTGGGAAATGGTCAGCAGTGGACGATTGGAGGTTGAAGTCGGGGTTTGAGTGGGTTCTGGGTGTGATCCATGTGTGTCCATGGCTACATCCCCCCATTTCTCTCCCCCCCCCCATACATAGACCATGTGTGTGGCTCGACATTTGCATTTACATACATGCACAGAGAATGGAAGAAAAAGAAGTAGGATTGGTTACATCACTGTTTGGGTTTAGCAGAAATGGAACAAGTACATTTTGCAGGTAAGGTTCATACATGGTGTTACAGTCTTGTCCCTGGGGTGTAGGAGCAGGTGGGTGAGGACGCTAGTTCCAGAGTAACCAGACTGTGTCCAGGTTGTCTGATGGCGGCACTGCGCCCCCTGCCAGCTGGGTGGGCTCGCATTGCTCCCTTGGCTGGGTCTCAGGGCCTTTGCCATTGCCTAGTGGTGGGCAGAGCCACAGGAATGTGTGGCCTCCCTGTCCTCCTTTGAGAGCTGCAGGGTCTGCCTGCTGCCCTTCGGCGGTAGTGGAAGCCTGGCCATCCCAGGTCCCATCGGGAGGGCTGGCGGTCGCTAGCCTCTTGCTCCCGGTGCGGCCCTGGTGGCCAGAGAGGTAGGGCCGATCTGGGACATGGTGCCAGTAGTGGTGCCTGTGCTGTCCGCTGATCGCTGGCCCTGCAGTGGGTATGCTCCCACTGTGTGTGGCCACACTTCCTGGGACATCACATTGGTCCCGGAGGCGCAGGCTACATGATCGGGTAGCCCGCTGGACCTGGGTGCTTCAAATGGGAGGGTGCCCTTAGTTTTGTCGGCGTGCATATTGAACCCGGCATCACACATTATTCCATCATTTACATTCATGATACATTGGCTTTGATTACACTCAGGTACTAGTTCACATTTGTCAATTACATCCTTTCCCTCAATTACATATTTTCCCTGTATAGTACCGGCATCTCTGTACAATGTTACATTTAGATACTTGTATTCATCAATTACATCTTTTCCACTTATCCTACCAGCATCTCTGTTCAAAGGTACATTTAGATACTTGCATTTGTTAATTACATCTCTCACATTAGTATCACCGGCATCACTGAACAAAAAGTGAACTGTCCCTTTAACTGTTCTGGGTTGCCGGTCTCCTTGAAGAGGGCCTTGCAATATTTACTCCAACCTGGTTCAGCATCATGTGTTGCTCCCTCAACGCTGCCCCTCGTGGTCTGCTCGCGGCCATCTTGATTTCAGGCGCTTCGCCTCGTAGTGCGGACGCCATCTTCTCTCTCTCCACGAGGTAGGCTGCGATGATCTTTCTCGCCCCAGGTTCTGCCACTGAAGCCAGGGATTTACCTTCTGCATCGATCTTCTCCCTTCGAAGTCCTACCACGGCCCAGAAGGTGAGGGCTGGTCGTTCAGGTTGGATCATCTCGCCATTGTGTAGTGCAGTCGAGTTGGACGGTATGATCTTCAGGTGCTGTGATGGATCCAAATTTGGGGCCGCATAGGACGTCGATTGCCAGGGCCTGGAAGCTTTCCCAGCTCCAACAGATTTGGATTTGCTTCATCCAACTTCTTCCTAGCAGTGTTGGACCATCACCAGCAATGATCCACAAAGTTGGCCTGTGCATCGCGTCGCCGTAGAACACCTGGACATCCACACTGCCAATGACTGGGATGGTGTTGTTTGTGTAAGTGAGCAGCTTCACCTGGATCAGTAGCATTTTAGGTTGTTCGATAGAGTTGTCCCAGAGTTTCTCGAAGGCCGCCTGGTTCATCAGCGATTGGCTCGCCCCTGTGTCGACCTCCATCGAGACTGCAACACTGCTGATTTCAACTTCTATTTTCAACGGGGAACTCTCGGTGCAGCAGGTAAACACTCCGTACACCTCTTCCTGGGGCTGAGCTGCCTCCTGGACTCTCTCTTCGTCTTCATCAGCGCTGGAGCCCAGGTGATCAACCAACTCTTCAGCGACTCTGAGTAAAATTTCTTTTACACATTCTCTGTAGATGGCCTTTAGTGTTACAGCCTTTGCAAGTATTGTCATGTATGTAACCTTCATGTCACAACACTGCATACTGTATACACCTAAGAAATGCACACCTTGACCACAGGGGGTGAACTTGTGGGAGACACTCCTCACCTGGTCATCCAGGTATATAAAGGGGGGTCCCACGCAGGGGCATCACTTCTTGGTCCTGTGAATAAAGGTTAGGGTCACAGAGTGACCTTGTCTGCAGAATGTGCCTCATGTGAATTTATAGTAGTTTGTAAGGACTCAACATTTGGCGACGAGAAATGGGAATCAACGACTCACGAGAATGGCCACCGGTAGCACAGAGGAACGGTACTGTGTTGGTGAGGACTGGGACGATTTCGTTAAGAGGCTACAGCAGAGCTTTGTCACAAACCACTGGCTGGGAGAGGCAGCGGCTGACAAGCGAAGGGCACATCTACTGACCAGCTGTGGCCCTAAGATGTACACGCTGATGAAAGACCAGCTCGCACCCGAGAAGCCGGCGGACAAAACCTTTGAGGAGCTCAGCAAACTGATCGGTGAGCAATATAAACATGGCTCGACACCAATTCTATACACATCGACGTCGGGAAGGATAGAGCATACCGGACTTCGTTGCGGACCTTCGGCGCTTGGCCAGCCTCTAAGTTCATAGACACCTGCAGGGGGGAGAGGTTACGGGATTTCTTCATTGAGGGCATTGGTCATGCTGGGATTTTCAGAAAGCTAATTGAGACCAAGGACTTGACCTTGGAAGTGGCGGCATTGATGGCTTAGACCTTCATGGCGGGGGAGGAGGAAACCAAGATAATATACGCATGCAACTCTGCTTCCAACATGGCGATGGAGCAGGGAGTTAACATTGTAAACGCGACTCAGAACCCCGCAGGCAGGCAAGGACAATTCGACACCACCCAGGCAGTAACAGACTCTAGAGTGGGTCCTCAACAGAGACAATGGCAGGTTGAACGGACATTTACACCATCACAAGAGACAATATGTCCCGGGATGGGGCCATTGACACCCATTAACAGAGTGCTCAAGAGTAATCAAAGAGACAATCAGAGAGGAATGCCTGGTAACAGCCCTTTTGTTCACAACGATCTCAGCTCCTGCTGGAGATGCCGGGGCAGACATGCTACAAAAACCTGCAGGTTTCAACAATTCATCTGTTGAAATTGTAACTTCAGTGGACATTTAGCCAGAATGTGCAGGAAGCCCGCAGTGAGGCTAATTTACGAGGCAGATGAAACACAAGAGGGATCTGCAAGGCAGGTTGATGCTTGGGAGACAGCAGTGGACGCTGAAGTTCAGCGGATTCAGGTGGCAAATATCCACAGCTCATATACAAAAACGGCACCTATGATGATGAAAGTCATATTAAACGGCATCCCGGTACCCATGGAGCTGGACACAGGGGCCAGCCAGTCACTTATGAGCTAGCAGATCCAAACTAGAACGCATTGACACGCAATTACGGACGTACACCAAAGAGATCATCCCAGTGCTAGGCAGTGCAATGTTGGTGGTCACACATAATGGATCTCAGAACCGGCTGCCACTCTGGATTGTCACGGGAAATGGTCCCGCGCTTTTGGAGAGGAGCTGGCTAGCCGAGATGAACTGGAAATGCGGGGGGATGTGCACGCCATTTCATCTGTGGAGCGAAGTTCATGCTCACAGGTCCTACAGAAATTTGAGTCATTATTTCAACCTGGTGTCGGGACTTTCAAAGGTACCAAAGTAGTGATATGCATCACCCCGAATGCCAGACCAGTGCATCACAAAGCCAGAGCTGTGCCGTATGTGATGCGGAAGAAAATTGAGAGTGAGTTGGACAGGTTGCTAAGAGAGGGCATAATTTCGCCCATTGAATTCAGCGACTGGGCAAGCCCCATCATCCCTGTCCTAAAAATGGATGGCTCGGTCAGGATCTGTGGCGACTACAAGGCCACTATCAACTGAGTGTCACTCCAAGACCAATACCCGCTTTCGAGAGCGGAGGATCTTTTTGCCACGCTGGCAGGAGGCAAGCTGTTCACCAAGTTGGACCTCAGTTCAGCCTACATGACCCAGGAACTGGCTGAAGAATCCAAGCTACTGACCACCATCACCACGCACAAGGGGCTGTTTGTCTACAACAGGTGTCCGTTTGAAAGATAGCGGCTGCTGAACGAATGCCAGAGGAACATGGAAGGCCTGCTCAAATCCATCCCTGGAACAATCGTATTTCACGACGACATCCTTATCACAGGTCGAGACACCGAGGAACACCTCCACAGCCTGGAGGAGGTGCTACGCCGACTGGACCGGGTAGGCCTGCGACTCAAGAAGTCCAAGTGTGTGTTTTTGGCCCCAGAAGTCGAGTTTTTGGGCAGGAGGGTTGCCGCAGACGGGATCCAGCCTACCGAATCCAAAACGGAGGAGATTCGTTTGCGCCCAGGCCCAACAACACATCGGAGTTGCGTTCATTTCTGGGACTCTTGAACTATTTCGGGAACTTTCTGCCGAATTTAAGCACATTGTTGGAGCCGCTACACTGCTCCTGCGTAAAGGTTGCGATTGGTTTTGGGGGGACGGGCTTTCAATCGGGCGCGGAACCTGCTTTGTTCTAATAAGCTGTTGACCCTGTACAACCCCTGTAAGAAATTGGTTTTGACATGCGATGCATCATCCTATGGGGTTGGGTGCGTGTTGCAGCAGAGTAATGATGAGGGCCAACTCCAACCTGTGGCTTATGCCTCCAGATCACTCTCCCAAGCAGAACGGGGATATTGGATGGTTGAAAAGGAAGCACTCGCATGTGTCTACGGGGTGAGAAAGATGCACCAGTATTTGGCAGAAGGTCCGAGTTAGAAACGGACCACAAACCGTTAACATCCCTGTTTTCAGACAGAAAATCTGTCAATGCCAATGCGTCAGCTCGCATACAGCGATGGGCTCTCACGCTGGCTACGTATGACTACACCATATGGCACCAGCCAGGCACTGAAAATTGCGCTGATGCGCTCAGCAGGCTTGCACTGGCCACCACTCGGGGCAGCGGAGCAAAGCGCTGAGATGGTCATGGCTGTCGATGCTTTTGACAGTGCAGGCTCCCCCATCACAGCCCGCCAGATCAAAATCTGGACCAACAGAGATCCCCTCCTATCCTTGATTAAGAAATGTGTCCTGACTGGGGATTGGGCGCCCGCACACGGAGCATGCCCTGAGGAGGTCAGATCATTTCACAGACGGATGGATGAGCTCTCCATCCAAGCCGACTGCCTACTATGGGGCAGCCGGGTAGTCATGCCCCAGAAGGGAAGGGAAGCATTCATCAGGGAACTCCACAGCGAGCACCCAGGCATCGTGCTAATGAAGGCCTTTGCCCGGTCACATGTATGGTGGCCGGGAATTGACTCAGACCTGGAACACTGTGTTCGCAGGTGCACGACGTTTGCCCAGCTGGGCAATGCCCCAAGGGAGGCACCGCTCAGCCCATGGCCCTGGCCCACCAGGCCATGGTCACATATTCACGTAGACTACGCGGGCCCGTTCATGGGAAAAATGTTCCTCATTGTTGTTGATGCATACTCGAAATGGATAAAGTGCATCATTTTGAATTCGTGCACGACATCCACCACTGTGGAGAGTCTGCGTGCGGTCTTTGCGAACATCCTGGTTAGCGACAACGGCCTGTGTCTCACTAGCTATGAATTCCGGGAGTTTATGTCGGGTAATGGCATCAACCACGTCAGGACAGCACCGTTCAAGCTGGCTTCCAATGGCCAGGCGGAACGTGCGGTCCAAATCATAAAACAAGACATGTTCCGGATTCAAGGACCCTCCCTTCAATGCCGCCTATCACGTCTCCTGCTGGCCTATAGGTCCCGACCGCATTCGCTCACGGGAGTCCCGCCCACGGAACTACTCATGAAACGTACGCTTAAAACTCGGCTGTCCCTCATTCATTCAGTCCTGTCAGACATTGTTGAGGGCAAGCGCCAGTCCCAAAATGAGTGCCATGACTATAACTCAAAGGGGAGATGTATAGAAATCGATGACCCTGTATTTGTTCTTAATCACGCTTTGGGGCCCAAGTGGCTTGAGGGTACTGTAATTGGCAAAGAGGGGAATAGGGTCATAGTGGTCAGACTTAACAATGGGCAGATATGCCGCAAGCACCTGGACCAAGTAAAAAAAAAGGTTCAGCGTGGACACTGAGGAACCTGAGGAAGATCATGAGATGCTGCCCACACCACTGTCAGTGAACGAGCAACAAGAACTTTCAGCAGCATGCGGCAAACCCGGACGAGCCGGAATCACCACAGAGGACAGAGACGCATGCCAAGGCTCAACAACCAGAGCCCCAACTGCGGCGCTCCATGAGCGAGCGTCGACGACCCGAAAGACTTAATCTTTGACCCCATAAGACGTTGGTGGGAGGTGATGTCATGTATGTAATCTTCATGTAACAACACTGCATACTGTAAACACCTAAGAAATGCACACCTTGACCACAGGGGGTGAACTTGTGGGAGACACTCCTCACCTGGTCATCCAGGTATATAAAGGGTGGTCCCACGCAGGGTCATCACTTCTTGGTCCTGTGAATAAAGATTAGGGTCACAGAGTGACCTTGTCTGCAGAATGTGCCTCATGTGAATTTATAGTATTGTGTAAGAACTCAACAAGTATAGTCTCTCTCGTCGCCAAATGTAGTATCTGTAAGCACTCTAGTAATGACTCCACGAGGTAAGGTATTGCGCTTGAACTGTTGTGACCTTAGTCCATTTATTGCAGCTCCTGAATGAGGTTACAGTAAAGTGGGTTCCCTTTTATACTTGGTTACCTGCGGTGTGCATAATTAAAGATAATGGTGGTCAGGTAGGACAAACTTTATTCTTCGCACCAGTCTGGTGCGTGCTGAATGTTTTTGACAGGTGATGCCTCGCCCTCCCCTCTCTGAGAGAGTTTGGGCTGTAATGGAAGTCACGCAGGTCAGCTGGCCCCACAGAAATAGCGGAGGGTGGGGGGGGGAAATTGCGGTCGGAGGCTTCCTTTGTATGAACACCTCCGACCCAAAAAACATCCATGAAAATACCTGGTGGTCTCGGAGGAATGTAGGATCCCGGTGGGAAGCCTAGATTCGCTTGGCAGCGCACGGGGAGATGATTTTGAGGTATGTGCGTACAAGCTGGAGTCACGTGGGGCCTGGACCACCAATCACGTTTTTGCGAGTTCCCATTACTATCAATGAGAAAAACCGAAACACAGCATAATAAATAAATAAAACACCTCACATATTCGAAAATTAATTGAAATTAAATGTAATTAAATATTTCAGAAAAAATATATATTCTTTGGAATTTTTTTTTAATGTGTTTTAATAGGGTTCAAAATAAACTTACCTTAATGGACAGCATTTTTAATATATAAATGAGTGTTTAAATTTAATTTTTGTGTTTTAAAACTTTTACACTGGTAAAAGTAAGTTTTGCGCCTGCTTTTACCAGGCATAAAAGTTTGAAGAACATTCACTGGGCATGAGTTGGGCAAATAGCCCAATCTCTCCCGCGCAGATGTCCTTTTCCAGGGATGCAGAGGATCTGTCAAGAGAAATCTTGACCGATCGGAAAAGCCGGTTTTCGGTGCATGCGCATCGCGCCCCGAAAACCGGCTTTTGGCCTTCATATGGACCCGGCGAGGCTGGAATTTTCGGCCCAATAATAAGAATGTTGCAAACCATCATTGGCCTTCCCTTTAAGCAAGAGAAGGAGCCTCCGATGCCGACAGTATTGTATTGAACATTCTTCAGCGCTCTGCCCTCTCACACACATTGATGCTCTAAGACAAGTGGTAGCACTTGATTTAGTGCTCCACTTCCCACTTGGAGCACTAAAGTTGAAGTTCCTGAGATGAACAAAGGATTATCACCTGGCGATACCTTTCTCACTTATCGCCCAATGGAATGCAATGGAATTTCTAGCCCAATGTCTCTGGAGTGGGACTTGAACTCACAACCTTCTGACTCAGAGGCAAGGTGCTACCAACTGAGCCACAGCTGACACCTTAATTGGTAACATTAGAGGATGAGTGCTTAATGTATTTGTATGACATTCCTCTGTCTACTATTTCATGTATTGAAATAGCAGCTGGAAGTATGTCATACAAACACATTATGTACTTGTACGCTAATATCACAAACAGTAATTTCCAGGCTCTAGAAACCAAGTTGCATCTGGTTCAATTCAAAGTTAACAAGCCATTCAGAAATGGAAGAGCGGGCGAAGGGAAGCTTCGCCTGTTGGATTATGCTTGGAATTAAATGCATACCAGGTCAAATTACTAATAAAACTATTTACTCTTATCTGAAACCTTCCATCAATGCCAACTTCCTGAATTGGGTGCATTACTAGGAAACCAGAGCAAAGAACCAGTAAATACTTTTGCACTTTACCAACCTTCTCATGGGAGGCAATGCCCTTCAACCACAAGCAAATCTCAGTGCTGATATGTGATAGTGAAAACATTGAGTTTGATATTTTGAGTTTGATATTTTAACTGAGCCAGACCAATACAAATCCTAGCGTTCTTTCCACAACTGACTGATGATGACAAGTATTCTGCACCTATTAAATAAACGCATATTGAGGTAAATGGAGTGCACCATTTGTGTCATTCCCACTTTCAACAGGGATTTTGACAGAAACATCTAAATAGCAGATACTGTGAACTGCCGCTGATAAAAGGTTTATTTTCTTTTTAAAACATACCCTTATGGCTGTCACCTTTTGGCATTTTTGACTATTTAACTTGGGGAATTTCAGGTAATTTATATTAGGTTATGTTCAGCTCAATTAAGATTAAATCCACAACATACAGCTGTTGGGGGTGCAGATTAGAATTCAGCAGCTAAAAGAATTAGACCAGCTGAAGCGTCCTTATGTCACCACACATGTGTTTCGACCAGGTTATATCTGACGCTACTTGACTGTGGAGACTAAGATTTTCAAAGGATGTGGCAATAACTGAACTATGCATTCTTCTGCAACCAGCCTTGGGAAGCGCTTACAGGAGAGGAATGGCTCCGCCAGTGTTATTAGGGGTTGCAGCTGCATTGGACTTTTATGTAGCAGATTGATTCCGAGCAAACCATTATTTCTGTCACATCTCTGAACTTTCAGTGTCACTTGTCATCATCATCCTAGGCAGTCCCTCGGAATCGAGGAAAACTTGCTTCCACTCTTCAAATGAGTCCTTAGGTGGCTGAAATGTCCAAATACGGGAACCACAGTCCCCGTCACAGGTGGGACAGATAGTCGTTGAGGGAAACGGTGGGTGGGACAGGTTTGCCGCATGTTCTTTCCGCTGTCTGCGCTTGATTTCTGCATACTCTCGGCGATGAGACTCGAGGTGCTCAGCGCCCTCCCAGATGCACTTCCTCCACTTAGGGTGATCTTTGGCCAGGGACTCCCAGGTGTCAGTGGGGATGTTGCACTTTATCAGGGAGGCTTTGCGGGTGTCTTTGTAAAGTTTCCGCTGCCCACTTTTGGTTCATTTGCCGTGAAGGAGTTCCAAGTAGAGCGCTTGCTTTGGCAGTCTCGTGTCTGGCATGCAGCCTATGTGGCCTGCCCAGCGGAGCTGATCAAGTGTGGTCAGTGCTTCAAAGCTGGGGATGTTGACCTGGATGAGGACGCTAATGTTGGTGCGTCTGTCCTCCCAGGGGATTTGTAGGATCTTGCAGAGACATCTTTGGTAGTATTTCTCCAGCGACTTGAGATGTCTGCTGTACATGGTCCATGTTTCTGAGCCATACAGGAGGGCAGGTATTACTATAGCTCTGTAGACCATGAGCTTGGTGGCAGTTTTGAGGGCCTGGTCTTCAAACATTCTTTTCTTCAGGTGGCCGAAGGCTGCACTGGCGCACTGGAGGCGGTGTAGGATCTCATCGTCAATGCCTGCTCTTGTTGATAGAAGGCTCGCGAGATAAGGAAAGTGGTCCACGATGTCCAGGGCCGTGCCGTGAAACTTGATGACTGGGACAGTGCTGTGTGGCAAGGACAGGCTGGTGGAGGACCTTTGTCTTACTGATGTTTAGCATTACATTGACTATGTCCTCGAGTTCAGCCTCTGTATGTGCACAGACGCAGGTGTCGTCGACATACTGTAGCTCGACGACAGAGGTTGGGGTGTTCTTGGACCTGGCCTGGAGACGGCGAAGGTTGAACAGGTTCCCACTGGTTCTGTAGTTTAGTTCCACTGCAGCGGGGAGTTTGTCGACTGTGAGGTGGAGCATGGCAGCGAGGAAGATTGAGAAGAGGGTTGAGGTGATGACACAGCCCTGCTTTACAAAGGCCTTTGAAACTGTCAACCGCGAGGGTCCATGGAGCGTCCTCCTCCGTTTCTTATGCCCCCAAAAGTTTGTCACCATCCTCTGCCTGCTCCACAACGACATGCAGGCCATGATCCTTACTGTTATGTTTAGAATAACTCCACAAGACTGTATATCTTCAGCTCAAACTGTTGTGACCTTGGTCACTTTATTGTAACTCCAGAGTGAGGAGGCAGTATAGTAGTCTGCCTTTTATACCTGCTTGCCCAGGGTGTGCAGGTGACCCTTGCGTCTCCCACAGGTGCGCCCCCTGGTGGCAAGTCTTACACATTGGTACTGTTTACATACATAACATCATTCCCCTCCCAAGTCTTATGTACAAGTTATTTACCAGTTGAGGCGATCTGGCGCTCTGCGTTCCCGGGTCGATCGCCTGAGTTGAAGTCCTGGCATGGGAGAGTTGGTCAGATCATTGCTGCACGGCCGCGCGGCTGGTCTGATCGGACTGTCGAGCATGGTGGGTTCATGCTCGTAGTTGACAGCGAGGTCGATTGTGTTAGTGGGTCGCTGGGGGTCAGGTCCTTTGCAGTAGTTCCTGGTTATCTGTAGTTTGCAGTTTGGTCTGGTCCAAATGCTTTCTGCGTTTGCCCATTACATAGTTTCACAACAAACAAACATTTTCATCACAAACACTCCATTCAACTCTTTAGCTAATACAGTGCTAGCAGCCCATCTGGGGCCATGATCATGGTCTACATTATTTATTCTGATGTCACGTGGAGGAGCCGTACGATCATGGTGCATTCTCTGCTGATAGCATACGGAAGGCTTGGTTCTGAGTGATTCTGTCTGGTGACTGCGTAGCACCCGGGATTACCGGGTCTGTGGGGAGTCTACCGTGACACGTGTAGTGCTCGGCTTTATGATTTGGGCTTCCCGCTCCGGACTATTGTCGCTGAACCGAAGGTTCGGCAAGCCAAGGATGGCAGATATGGCCTTGAGACTTTCAGTAGTGGCGGGAGGCCGCGTGATCCCTGTGGATCCTGGCCCCGGACCACCAACTGTGTGTAGCCTCCCTGCCTTTCTTTACAATGTTGCAGGGTTGCCCCATAGGGGCCAATCTAATGGGATTAGCATTTACGTCTTTGCAACGGATAAGCTGCAACATCCCGTCTAGTGGTTCGCCGTTAGCAGGCAATAACATTGGGATCCTGGCTGGTCCAGGTCCTAGTCTGGGTGGCCATTACAGTTGACCCCTTGCTTTCTAGCACTTCCATAACAATGAGCAGATCTGCGGGCTGCGCCGTTTTCACCCCGGTGGTGGGCAACGGTAGCCAACTGAGGGCATCAGCGCCGTTCTCAGTGCCTGGCCTGTGGCAGATCATGATACAGTACATAGACAGTGTTAGACATATTCGAAACAAAGCATCGATAATGGTACCTCTGCTCTCCAAAAACTGTGAGATTGGCAGCTTGTCTGACGTGAGCAAATATTGGGACACTCGTTGGTACGTCTCTTTTGTCCTGTGAACGCAGGCTACTGCCTTGGGTAACTTATTGGATACATGTACAACCGGTCGGGCATGTTGTACAGCAAGCCACTACTTTGGCTTGCTGTACAACATGCCCGACCCCATATGATAATATATCATTTGCCACGAATGGGTGCTCACATGGGTTACACAGTGCAAACAACTTATTGGAAAGTGGCCGCCCCTTTACCTTTGCCCCAAGCCCAGTCATCTTCCTTGCCGGGCAACACATGCCTCTGTTTCTTTATGGCAACATCCCGTGGTCTGGACGCTCTCTCGTCCCGTGGTCTGGACGCACTCTCGCCCCGTGGTCTGGACGCACTCTCGTCCGTGTCCGTGATGCTGACTGCCGCGATCTTCCTCCCCAGGGATTTTGCCTCTGGCGTTGGGAAGACGCATTTGGATCATTTTGGCCAGAGTGCCACTCTGCTTGGTCGGCCTGGAGCCTCTTCCATCGTTGCGAAAAGGTCGTCGGCTTTGGGTGGTGGGTACTGCGCCTGTACTGCTGCTCGGTTGATCTTTACCTCCTCTTGATCCCTGTACCTCAGGGATCTGCAAATGGATCTGCGCTTCGATGCCTAGTTCAGCTGAAGGTGGGGGCTTGCTCAGCCTTTGAGCAAGGGCAATGTCGTTCGCCAGAGCAGGTACATAGAGGTTTTCCCAGCTCCATCAAATCTTCCCCATTCACCTTCTACCAAGCAGCGTTGGCCCATCACCTGAAACAATCCACAGTGGTAAATAGTGCACCGCTCCCTCATGGGATACTCTTATGTCCGCACTACCAATAACTGGTATCAGTTCCTTGGTGTACGTGCGCAGCTTTGCCTGAATCGGGATCAGCTTGGGTCATTGTGTTCTATCGCCCCACAGCCTCTCGAATGCCTTCTGGCTCACAATTGATTGACTCACCCCCATGTCCCATTCCATGAAGACTGGAGTGCCATTAACTTTTAACATTATTGGAGGGCTTTTGGTGGTGAAGGTGTGTATCCCATACACTTCCTCTTCATCCTCAGGTTGAGTTGCCTCTCCTGCTCGTTCAGCGTGATCCTCGCTGGATCGGTCAACTTCTGTCGACTCTGCCACGTGGTGAGTCGCAGCACTTTTGCACATTCGCTGGAGGTGCCCCATTGTTCCACAGCCCTTGCACACGTAGTGCTTGAATTGACATTGATGGGCTCGATGATTACCCCCGCAGCGCCAACATGATGCTAATGAATTCGCATTCACGCCCCATGGCGGACTCTGAGTCATCCTAGGTCTGGCATCTGCGGGCGTGTAGACCCTGCCATGTATAGTTCTGCCTGCTGAAGGAGTTATTTTATGCACAGTACTTGCCGGTGAGTTCCGATGCTGCAATGATATCGTTCGTGGACATAAAAGCCTGGGCTATCGTGATGGCCTTGCTCAGATCTAGAGATTCGGCAGATATCAGTTTGCGAAGAATGACCTCGTGGCCGATTCCAAGCTCGAAAAAGTCCCGAAACACTTCCCCCAAAAATCCAGCAAATACGCATGGTCCCACAAGGCGTCTTAGGTCGGCGACATAGGTCGCCATGCCCTGGCCCTCAGAGCGGTGCTGCGTATAAAAGCGATACCTGGCCATCAAGATGCTCTCCTTCAGCTTGAGGTGTTCCCGAACCAGCGTGCACAGCTCTTCATATGTCTTTTTCATTGGTTTCGTCGGTGCTAGCAGATTTTTGATGAGGCCATATACCGTAGACCCGCAAACGGTGAGGAGAATCACCCTGCGCTTGACCGCGGTTTCTTCCTTCTCCAGCTCGTTGGCCACGAAGTACTGGTCAAGACATTCAGTGAAGGCTTCCCAATCATCACCCTCAACAAATCTCTCAAGAATACCAACGGCAGCCATAACTACATGAAAGTTCGTGATCTGTTACTCGTTGCCAATTGTTAGATTTAGAATAACTCCACAAGACTGTACATCTTCAGCTCAAACTGTTGTGACCTTGGTCTCTTTATTGTAACTCCAGAGTGGTGAGGCAGCATGGTAGTCTGTCTTTTATACCTGCTTGCCCTGGGTGTGCAGGTGACCCTTGGGCCTCTCACAGGTGCGCCCCCTGGTGGCAAGTCTTACACATTGGTAATGTTTACATACATAACACTTACTAACGGATCCATCACAGACCCCTGAGTTACTTGTACCATGCAGTCCGCTAACACGTTAAGAACATTGGAACAGGAGTAGGCCATTCAGCTCTTCAAGCCTGTTCCGTCATTCTATTAAATCATAGATGGTCTGTATTTTAATTCCATCCACCCACCTTGATTCCATAATCCTTAATACCCTAACATAACAAAAATCTACCAATCTCAGTTTTTAAATTTTCAATTGACCTAGCCTCAACAGCTTTTTTGTGAAAGAGAGTTCCAGATTTCCACTGCCCTTTGTGTGAAGAAGTGCTTCCAGACAGCACCCCTCAACAGTCGAGCTCCAAGTTTAAGGTTATGCGATCTTGTTGTGGACAGCCCCACCAGAGGAAATAGTTTCTCTCTATCTACCCAATCAACTCCTTTAATCATCTTAAACACCTCAATTAAATTGTTTGTTATTGCCAATTGCTATAGCCAAGAGCTGAATGCAAGACGAGTGCTGAGACTAACATCACTTGACATCAAGGCAGCTTTTGAATTTTTAAAATTCATTCTTGGGATAGAGGCATCACTAACAAGACCAGCATGGAGATGTTTGGCCTAACGTCCAACCTCGTTCCGCCCTTACATAACTTGTAAGTGTCAATAAGTTGCACTTTTCCAAGTGTTTACCCAGTAGATCTACCAAGATTATTTCAAAGATTTGTCTTATATGAACTTACTGATCTATTGTTTTCAGGCATATCTCTTAACTTTTTAAAAAAGTAATGTGTTACATTAGCCAATTTCCAATCCTTAGGTATTGCTTCCTAATTTAGCAAATTTACAAATACATCAGTTAAACTTCATTAATTTCAATCCTCATCCCGGTTAAGATGAGTGGGTGTAAATGATCTGGGTGAGGTACTTAGTTAATCTTAAGAGCAACCAACCTTTTAAAATACCTTGCACTGGATTTTCGGTTAATTTGCACCCTATTTAGCACCGTGGCGGGGTGCAAAACTGTATTTTTGGGTGTGAAACAAGGCACACAGGATTTGCACCCAGGCGAAGCTTTCGCCAATGGTCCCCCGCTGCTGTCTTGACCGTTGGGATGACGTAAATCATTATACATCACTGCGCTAATGCCCCGGGCGGAACTTTCGAGCATTTCGCCCGATTTAGCATCCCCCCTGGGGACCCGCCCAGAAAAAGCAGATGGACCCAGAACGCATCAGGTGCTAACGGCGCCATGTTGAAAGCGGAGTAGAAAGCCGCAGTTGTGAGTGATTAACAGGATTGGGAGAAGAACGCTGCATTACTGCATACTTTTGATTGTGAAGTTTTATGTGAGTTTCTAGTTTGTTTTATAAAGGACATTTAAGAACATTTTAAAAGATGGGGGCCATGCTAGGTCGAGAGCTGTTCATCCTGGCTGCTATTGCCATATGGCTTCAAGCTGGAAGGCGGCTTATTGTGATAATTTGCAAAGTAATCGAAGAGGTTGCAGACATATGGGAAGGAGGCCTTAATCCCCATGAGCTCGCTGAGGCACAGTGCGTTAGAAGGCTGCGCTTCCGAAAAGAGGTGGACACACAGCTCATACAGGTGGACCTACAACCTACCAGCAGCAACAGGACTGCACTGCCCGTCGAGGTGAAGAAACATAGAAACATAGAAAATAGGTGCAGGAGTAAGTCATTCGGCTCTTCGAGCCTGCACCACCATTCAATATAATTATGGCTGATCATGCAACTTCAGTACCCCATTCCTGCTTTCTCTCCATACCCCTTGACCCCTTTAGCTGTAAGGGCCACATCTAACTCCCTTTTGAATATATCTAACGAACTGGCCTCAACGACTTTCTGTGGTAGAGAATTCCACAGGTTCACATGGTGACTGTGGCACTTGCCTTCTATGCCTCCGACTCCTTCCAGACATCAGCAGGGAACATATGCTCCATCTCGCAGCATGCTACACATTGCTGCATTCGGCAGGTGACTAGTGCATGCATGCAGCATGGACTTCATAAATTCCCAATGACCAACGAAATCCAAAATGAGAGGGCTGTAGGTTTTGGACGATTTGCTGGCTTCTCCCTTGACTGTACGCACATCGCCCTGCGAGCACCTTTAGAGAATCCAGAGGCATTCCGAAATTGAAAGGGTTTCCACTCCATGAACGTACAGATCGTCTGCAACTGTACTCAGTGCATCATGGCAGTCAATGCCCAATATCCAAGGAGCATCCATGATGCTTTCATCTTGCATGAGAGCATGTTCCAGCGTCAAGCACAAGGCCAGAGCCGGCTGATCAGGGACAAAGATTACGGCCTCGCCACCTGGCTCATGACCCCCCCCTCCGGAACCCTCAGACGGAAGCCGAGCATCGCTATAATGAGAGCCATGCAGCCACACGTAACACCGTCGAATAGACAATTGGAGTGCTGAAGCAGTGTTTCCGATGCCTGGACCACTCTGGAGGCTGCCTACAATACTCCCCTCAGCAGGTCTCTGAGTTCATTGTGCTGTGCTGCATGCTACACAACTTAGCCATCATGAGGGGACAGGAATTGCCAATGGGGATTGCAGGACCACCTCAGAAAAAAGAGGAAGGGGAGGAGGAAGAGGAGCCTGACGAGGAACCCATGCCACCACCACTACAACCACAGGGGAGGCATCATGGAGATTTCACTGCTGCAGAAGCCTTACGTCGGCAGCTCATAATTGAACGCTTTGTTTGAAGAGTGAACGGCAGGTTTGAGCATTGCCTGTCCACTCTATCCCACCATCTTGAATAATCCCCCTCTTATTCTGCAAATGAGACACTACACAGGAAAGGTTGTGAACAAAAAAATGTATTGAACATTGTAAAATTGTAAACTTTGTAATCTTCGTTTTGATACTTAAATAAAATAATGAGCTGCATCCAACAGTGTAATAATTCAAGAACATTATCAGAACATAATCCAGCAGTGTGATATTTAAATCAAATCCTGCCCTACTATTTTTTCCCACCATCTTTTGCCCCCATTCCATTCATCCCCTTCCCTTGCCTGTTGCTCCTAATCAAAGTGGCACCAGGGTGTGCAGTAAGGCTGCCAGAGTGCTGCTGTGTTGGGGGCAGGGTGGTGGTGGGGGAGTGGGGAGACAATGGAGATGGAGTCTGGGAATGCACCGGACCAGCTCGTGACGTGGAAGGTCTGACTTCTGACCAGCTAGGCTCTTCTTCGGCGTCGCCAGTCACAGGTGGTTTGGGTGACAAGTGGGGGGAGACGGAATGCTGTCATCCAGAGGAATGACACCACCTCCCATATCCCTGGAGCCACTTAGTCACTGACAGGGCTAACCCCTAGCAACTGGAGCACGATGTAAACTAACACCTTGCTGGCCTGCTTCGGAACCGTCACTTCCCCATGTGACAGTGGGGAACGCAGAGAGGAGAGAGGCAGGCATCACCTGCCCAAGCTGAAGCAGAGCTTGTGCCTGTGATGCTCCAGATTCTGCTAGGGTTCGTGCCACATTCTCCGCGACTCCACTCTCACTGCTGGAGGCCACCAGCCTCGTGTGGGCATTGATGGCCTCGCTGGTATCATGGCTCGCACTGACAATCTGCAACCCTACCTCTGTAATCATCGCTTTCAGACTGTCAATGCTCGTGGGAATCCTTCTCAAGATATCAAGGAGCTGACGGCTGATTTGGATGCTCACCATGTCCAGTTCCATGTCTGCCTGTCTGTCAGTAGACCGACTTTGCCGATTCACCCTCCGGAGAGATGGCCTGCGGGATCCAACCCCAGCACTGCATTGCCGCATGCCACTGGTCCCAGGAGCCTCGCAATCCTCGAACCCCGGGAAGATAATGGCTTCCCCAGAGGAGCTGAGTGCCGATGGTGGAGCAGGGGTCGTAGGATGCTGTGCTGGAGTCGGCTCATCCATTACCTCCTCCTCTTCCTCCTCCTTCAGACAATGGCCTGACATGGAGGGATCACTTGTGGCTGGTCATCTGGAAATAGAAAGCAGCAGGGGAGGGGACAGGGTGACATGAGGAAGGTCACATAACACAGGCTCATTTGAAGGACCACCGCTACTCCATTATATCTAGTCCAGAGACACTGCAGGACATTGCCCCAACCCAGCCCAGGGAGTGTGCAGTACTTACCCGCAGTATCCAAGTAGGGTTCAATGCCCCCAGTGGCAGCTGCCCGACCTGTGACACCATTGAGGCCTGCTATTCTCTCCTCGATGTCGGTGAGTGGCAAGGTCTGAGGTGGACCACCGCCTGTCCGTACCTGCTTGCGGCAATTATGAGTCTTTGCCTGCAAAGATGAAAATGGGAATGGAGACAAGAGGGTCCATCTGCTCTTGTGACACAGATAGCCACCAAACCACTTATGCCATACTGTGTGAATGTAATAGGGTCCCCTGTTTAATGGCCTTGGAAGTTGCACGTGGTTCATCAGGAGGACATCAAAGTGGGGAGCCGTCGTATGAGATCTCAGAAAGCAATCTTATTAATGTGTAAAGATCTTTCATGGCAAATAGGGTGCTGAACTGAGCCTACCTATCTATGTGCCATGCATTTTAGGAGGCAGAGTGTTGAGAGGCACCAAAAGCATGAGAACAAATAGTGTGTCAGATTTATCCTTGAAGTAATGAAGGAGTTCCTGAATGAAAATGGTACTCACTCTGATGACCCTGGTGAGATCGTTAAATTTCTTTCGGCATTGTGTACCAGTCCTCACCACAGTGTCCGAGGTAGAGCCCCCCTCAAGGATGTTTCTCCAAATTCTCTGAAATATGGATGGCAGTGGTCTAGAACCACCCTGAAGATGCAACTTCTGCCATCTCCGTTCTACAGCCCCCACTAAAACTTCATTAGCCTTGTGGCTGAATCGCCTGGCACACTATCTTCCCTCGTCCTCCTCCATCATAGAATTCAAAATGTGAAATGGCAGATTCAGCCCCAGTTGTACTGCACGTGCATGCGCAGGATGTGGCCGCACCCTGCATTAGCGTTTGCGACAGGAAACCAGGTGGAAGCACGGGAAAAAGAAAAAAAAAAAGTGCATGCGCAAAATGGCAGATTGCACCAACGCCGGAACTTTCGGCTCCGGCGCACAGAGTCTGTGGTCTAACGCCGGAGTTAACCCTAACGTTCCTCGTGAACATTCATTTGGCAAAAGTCGCTCGCTCTGGCGCTAACGTTATCCCGGCGCAAAATTTTTCGCTCCGCCGCAAATTGCGCCCGGAAAGGCTCGAAAACGCAAAAAAACAAAAATCCAGCCCAAGCCCTTTTTTTGTTGTTCCTGCTAACTTAAGTCCTTTCCTTCCTCTTCCTGGCTAAAGACAGATGTAAAGAGACAATAAATACTAATTCTCGATTCCCGATTTCAGTTTTCTACTACAGGTTGAACTTCCCTTATCCAGAACTCCTTTATCAGGAACCACCTCTCGTCCAGAACCATTCCCGGCCGCTCCGACATGAACAAATTGAAGTCCTTCCTCGCTGCTGACTCCCGCAATCGTTGGCCTGACCCCGCGATCCACCACCCATCACCCCCCCTACTCCCTCCATGATCTCTTTGCCGCACTCCTAGCCCCAAGCCAGCCTGCCCCGATATCCCTTTGCTTAGTATCTGTACAATTCAATTTAACGTGACCACTCCTCGTTCAGAAAAATCACTTATCCAGAACAGGCCAGGTCCCGAGAAGGGTTCCGGATAAGGGAGGTTCAATCTTTATACAATCAGTATAATATTTAAACTCTAAAGGGCTAGACTTTCCCTAAAACCCCCCACCGCCCGATTGCCACCCAGAAAGACTGCTAAGATTCTGCAAGTAACATTTCCTTAAAAAAGGTAAAAAAAAATACCTCCCGGCGAGAAAATGGATCTTACACCAAGATTCTCGGCTGTTAAAGGCAGCTAAAAGCGAAATTAGGTAAAACAGGCGGTTCCTACCAGAATGGATGGTAAGTACTGAAAATTTAGTCCGAGGCTGCGTTTGGGCCGAGGGAGGGGGGAAAACTCAAAAAATATTTTTCAATTAAACAAAAAATAAAAAGTTATAAAACATTCTCAAAACACTTTTTAACGTAATCACCATTCTAGAATTTTAAAAATAATTATAAAAAACCTTTAATTTACCTTTCTTTGCAGGGTACTCACCTACCGCCCTGTTTTTGTGGGCGGTTTCCTCGATGGTGTGTATGGGTCCCCGTTGAGGCAAAACTTAGATCGTGGCGGTTTTCTCGGCGGTGCTTGCAATTGCACGTGAGCGGTTTCCTCCCCAGCGGTATTTTCAAAATGTCGGCGGAACTGTCTAAAAAATGAAGACGCAACTTTCGCCGGGCAGTTTTTCACTATAAAACAGCTGTACTGCCAAAAAAAAGCCAACATGAAGGCGAAAGTCTAGCTTTAAGTTATAAATACACTGTCCTATAAGCTCTGCCTCCTTCCTGCATAAGATAAAAGTTCACAGAGTTGAGGGTAATATATTAGCATGGATAGATGATTGGCTAACTAACAGAAAACAGAGAGTAGGGATAAATGGTTCGTTCTCTGGTTGGCAATCAGCAATTAGTCGGGTGCCATAGGGGTCTGTCATGTATCTCACACTACTGTACATAACTGTATCTTACCATGCTATACATGACTGTAACTAGAGATGACCTGTAACCACTAGCTTACCTTACCACCAGGGGTGCACTTGCAGAAGACACTGGATACCTGTCCCAGACAGGTATATAAGGACAGGTCTCAGGCAAGTGTGGCATTCGAGAGCTGTGTAATAAAGGTGCAGGTCCTGAGTGACCTTGACTTCAGTATGTGCCTCGTGTGAATCTGTACTGCAGGGACAGGACTTTACAGTGGCGACGAGTTATGGGATTACAGAATCCACAGAATGGCGACCAACGGCTCAGATGAAAAATACAATTCTGGAGATAATTGGGAGGACTTTATAGAAAGGCTCCAGCAAAGCTTCGTAACCAAAGACTGGTTAGGTGATGATAAGGCAGACAAGAGAAGACCCCATCTCTTGACCAGCTGTGGGTCGAAAACATACGCCTTAATGAAGGACCTGCTGGCACCCGAGAAACCAGCAAGCAAGTCGTTTGAAGAGTTGAGCACACTGGTAAGAGACCACCTGAAGCCGGTGAGCAGCCTACAAATGGCCAGACACAGGTTTTACAACTGCAGACACTGTGTGGGCCAGAGCATACCTGACTTCATGGCGGAAATTTGGAGGTTGGCTAGCTTATGTGAGTTCTCCGATGAACTAAGGAGAGAGGTACTGAGAGACTTTTTTATTGAGGGAATAGGCCACACAGGCATATTCCGAAAGCTCATAGAGACCAAGAACTTGATCCTAGAGGCAGCAGCAGTGGTTGCACAGACATTCTTGGCAGGATAAGAAGAAACAAGGTTGATCTACACTGCGGGTACGACAACTAACGAAACATCGGAACAAGTGGTTCACAGTGTGAAACAAGCCGCTACCCCCACACACAGACAAAGGCAGGAGAGGAGGCCCTCAACAGCAGACAGTGGCGCCAGAAGCCATCAAGGGCCACATGAACGGCCGTTCACACCTCATCAACCCACAATGCGAGCTATCAACTACAAACTGAGAGAAGCTCAAGAGAGATCAGCCAGGCGCAGCTCATCCTTTGGAAACAATGGAAGCGGTCTGTGCTGGAGCTGTGGGGGAAGGCACTCAACAAGGGAGTGTTGATTTCAGCATGCTGTTTGCAGAAACTGCGACTATACAGGGCATCTGGCCCACATGTGCAGAAAAACAGCTGCTCGACTGGTATGCAAATCGGAAGGTTCGGAAAGCGGACCAGAAGACGGTGGGGATAGTACCCGGGACACCGAGGTACAGCAGGTCAACACGATCAATGGCCACTGCTCTTACAACAAGATCCCTCCAATAATGATGAGGGTCCTACTCAACGGGATACCCGTCAACATGGAGCTGGATACGGGAGCGAGTCAATCTCTCATGAGCGCTCAACAATTTGAACAGCTGTGGCCGCACAAAAGAGACAGACCAAAACTCACAAGGGTCGACACCAAACTAAGGGCCTATACCAAAGAAATCGTCCCAGTCCTTGGCAGCGTCATGCTCTCAGTCACACACAGAGGGACAGTGAACCGACTTCCCCTGTGGATTGTCCCCGGAGACGCCCCAGCACTGCTGGGAAGAAGCTGGCTGGCAAAACTAAACTGGAAATGGGATGATGTTCACGCCATGTCGTCAGAGGAACGGACCTCCTGCTCAACAGTTCTAAGTCGATTTGAACATCTCTTTCAGCCAGGTGTGGGCACCTTCAAAGGGGCTAAAGTCAAAATCTACATCACACAGGATGCTAGACCGGTCCATCACAAGGCTAGAGCTGTGCCCTATGTGATGAGGGAAAAGATTGAACATGAACTGGACAGGCTTCTGCGGGAAGGCATTATCTCACCCATGGGATTTAGCTACTAGGCAAGTCCCATCGTCCCAGTCATGAAGCCTGATAGATCCATACGAATCTGTGGGGACTACAAATCTACCATAAACAGAGTCTCCCTACAGGACCAATACCTGCTGCCCAGAGCGGAGGACTTATTTGCCACATTGGCTGGAGGAAAACTTCTCAAAACTAGATCTCACATCTGCGTATATGACGCAAGAATTGACCGAAGAGTCTAAGCTACTCACCCCCATCAACACACATCGAGGCCTTTTCATGTACAATCGATGCCCATTCGGCATCAGGTCGGCAGCTGCTATATTCCAGCGCAACATGGAGAGTCTGCTCAAGTCCATCCCGGGGACGGTTGTATTTCAAGACGACATACTTATCACGGGCAGGGACACCGACTCCCATCTCCGCAATTTGGAGGAAGTACTAAAGCGGTTGGATCGGGTAGGCTTAAGAGTTAAGAAATACAAGTGCCTGTTTCTCGCGCCCGAGGTTGAATTTTTGGGCAGAAGGATTGTCGCTGATGGAATCCGCCCAACAGAGTCCAAAACAGAAGCAATTCGCCTGGCACCCAGGCCTTTCTCGAGCTACTCAATTACTTTGGGAACTTTATGCAGAACTTAAGCACACTGATGGAGCCTCTCCACGTGCTATTCAGAAAGGGGTGCGATTGGTTTTGGGGGGACGCCCAGGAACGCGCCTTCAATAAGGCACGCAACCTTCTGTGTTCCAACAGTGTTTTAGCTTTCTTTGATCCGGGTAAAAAGCTAGTTCTTACATGTGATGCGTCAGCATATGGGGTCGGGTGCGTTTTGCAACATGTCAATAGTGCGGGTAAATTACAACCCATAGCTTATGCCTCCAGGTCACTTTCGCGGGCAGAGCGCGGGTACGGAATGGTGGAGAAGGAGGCGCTCGCGTGCGCGTACAGTGTCAAAAAGATGCACCAATACATTTTCAGGGCCAAGCCCCTCATGTCCCTACTATCCGAGAGCAAAGCAATAAACGGCAACGCCTCGGCGCGCATTCATGCTGGCGTCTTACGGTTACACCACAAGGCACAGACCAGGGAAGGGTCTGACGAACAGGACTGTGAGATAGTCATGGCAATCAATGCCTTTGAGTCCACAGGTTCGCCCATGACGGCTCGCCAAATCAGAGCCTGGACGACCAGCGACCCCACGTTATCCCTAGTAAAAAGATGTGTCTTAACTGGTGATTGGGCAGAGGCTCGCGATGCCTGCCCCGAGGAGATCAAACCTTTCCATAGGCGCATGCATGAGCTGTCACTACAAGCAGACTGCCTGATGTGGGGCAGCCGAGTAGTTATGCCTCTACGAGGCAGAGAGTCATTTGTCCGGGAGCTCCACCGCGAGCACCCAGGGATCGTTCTCATGAAGGCCATAGCCAGATCCCATGGCTGGTGGCCTGGCATTGACGCGGACTTGGAGTTCTGCGTCCGACGGTGCACCATTTATGCCCAACTCAGTAATGCCCCCAGGGAGGCCCCCCCGAGCCCCTGGCCCTGGCCCACCAAACCGTGGTCGCGGGTGCATGTAGACTATGCGGGCCCATTCATGGGCAAAATGTTCCTCGTACTTGTAGATGCATTTTCAAAGTGGATCAAATGCACCATTTTAAACTCGAGCACCACCTCCACCATTGTGGAGACCCTTGGAACCATGTTCGCAACGCACGGCATTCCTGACATATTGGTCAGTGACAATAGTCCGGGCTTCACCAGTGCAGAATTCCAAGATTTTATGAGTGACCACGGCATAAATCATGTTAGGATGGCACCGTTCAAGCCGGCCTCCAACAGCCTGGCGGAGCGAGCAGTGCAGATCATTAAACAATGCATGCTCAAAATCCAAGGTCCCATGCTGCAGGGCCGCCTGTCGCGACTGCTGCTGGCATACAGATCTCGTCCACATTCATTGACTAGAGTTCCCCCCGCGCAACTATTGAGGAAACGGACCATAAAGACAAGGCTCTCATTAATCCTCCCAGACATGCATGAAATCGTTGTGGCAAAGCACCGTAAGCTAACCGAGTACCATGACCGAAATTCGAGGGGGAGTTCTGCGTCCGACGGTGCACCATTTGTGCCCAACTCAGTAATGCCCCCAGGGAGGCCCCCCCGAGCCCCTGGCCCTGGCCCACCAAACCGTGGTCGCGGGTGCATGTAGACTATGTGGGCCCATTCATGGGCAAAATGTTCCTTGTACTTGTAGATGCATTTTCAAAGTGGATCAAATGCACCATTTTAAACTCAAGCACCACCTCCACCATTGTGGAGAGCCTTGGAACCATGTTCGCAACGCACGGCATTCCTGACATATTGGTCAGTGACAATAGTCCGGGCTTCACCAGTGCAGAATTCCAAGATTTTATGAGTGACCACGGCATAAATCACGTTAGGATGGCACCGTTCAAGCCGGCCTCCAACAGCCTGGCGGAGCGAGCAGTGCAGATCATTAAACAATGCATGCTCAAAATCCAAGGTCCCACGCTGCAGGGCCGCCTGTCGCGACTGCTGCTGGCATACAGATCTCGTCCACATTCATTGACTAGAGTTCCCCCCGCGCAACTATTGATGAAACGGACCATAAAGACAAGGCTCTCATTAATCCTCCCAGACATGCATGAAATCGTTGTGGCAAAGCGCCGTAAGCTAACCGAGTACCATGACCGAAATTCGAGGGGGAGGCAGAATGAGATAGGGGACAAAGTGTTTGTGCTAAACTATGGCAGGGGTCCCAAATGGCTTGCAGGGACAGTAACAGGCAAGGAAGGAAACAGACTACTGATGGCACAAATGGACAATGGCCAAACCTGCCGGAGGCATGTAGACCAAGTCAAAAGTAGATTTACCAACAACACTGCTGAACCAGAAGCAGACTACAATGTGGAACTCACACCACACCTGGTGGACAGACAGAGGGAACAACCTGAGGAAAGGACAATCCCAACAGACAGCCCAGGCGAGACACCAAAAATCATACTGAACGAAACAGACAGCCCAGGCGAGATACCAGCAATCACACCGAAAGAAAAACAGGCACCAAGGCAAACAATCGAACCACAACTAAGACGCTCCACGCGAGAGCGTAGACCACCTGAGAGACTGAACCTATAAAGACAATAAGACCTTGGGGGAGGATGATGTCATGTATCTCACACTACTGTACATAACTGTATCTTACCATGCTATACATGACTGTAACTAGAGATGACCAGTAACCACAAGCTTACCTTACCACCAGGGGTGCACTTGCAGGAGACACTGGATACCTGTCCCAGACAGGTATATAAGGACAGGTCTCAGGCAAGTGTGGCATTCGAGAGCTGTGTAATAAAGGTGCAGGTCCTGAGTGAACTTGACTTCAGTATGTGCCTTGTGTGAATCTGTACTGCAGGGACAGGACTTTACAGGATCAGTGCTGGGACCCCAACTATTTATAATCTATATTAACGACTTGGAAGAAGGGACCGAGTGTAACGTAACCAGGTTTGCTGATGATATAAAGATTGGAGGAAAAGCAATGTGTGAGGAGGACACAAAAAATCTGCAAAAGGACATAGACAGGCTAAGTGAGTGGGCAAAAATTTGGCAGATGGAGTATAATGTTAGAAAGTGTGAGGTCATGCATTTTGGCCGAAAAAAATCAAGAGCATTATTCTCCATTATTTAAATGGAAAAAAATTGCAAAGTGCTGCAGTACAGTGGGACCTGGGGGTACTTGTGCATGAAACACAAAAGGATTGTATGCAGGTACAGCAAGTGATCAGGAAGGCCAATGGAATCTTGGCCTTTATTGCAAAGGGGATGGAGTTTAAAAGCAAGGAAGTCTTGCTACAGTTGTACAGGGTATTGGTGAGGCCACACCTGGAATACTGCGTGCAGTTTTGGTTTCCATATTTAAGAAAGGACATACTTGCTTTGGAGGCAGTTCAGAGAAGGTTCATTCCGGATCTCATTCCGGAGATGAGGGGCTTGACTTATGAGGAAAGGTTGTGTAGGTTGGGCCTCTACTCATTGGAATTTAGAAGATTGAGAGGTGATCTTATCGAAATGTATAAGATTATGAGGGGGCTTAACAAGATGGATGCAGAGAGGATGTTTCCACTGATGGGGGAGACTAGAACTAGAGGGCTAGAATAAGGGGCTGCCCATTTAAAACAGAGATGAGAAGAAATCTGTGGAATTCACTGCCTCAGAGAGCTGTGGAAGCTGGGACATTGAATAAATTTAAGACAGAAATAGACCGTTTCTTAAATGATAAGGGGATAAGGAGCTATGGGGAGCGGGCGGGGAAGTGGTCCTGAGTACATGATCGGATCAGCCATGATCATATTAAATGGCGGAGCAGGCTCGAGGGGCCATATGGCCTACTCCCGCTCCTATTTCTTATGTTCTTATGTTCCTACATCCCCATTGTGTTGAAATCAATATTATTTGCCTAGAAATCCCAGTTGGCTGTTTCCCGCGGGTGATTGAGTGAAAAAGTTAACAAAGATGCGCGCCTACCTGTTCCTGCTGCGCCTACGAGAGATCCCGGTCCTGAGGCCTCCACTAACTGCGCGCCAGAGCACGTGCACATCAGGCTGTCTGTGAGCTGGAGCTGCAGTCACATGGCTCTGGGCAGCCAATCCAGGTACAGTATTTTCTCATTCATAATAATGGGAACTCCGTAAGTTGGAGTTCCCATTAGTATGATTGAGAAACAACCCCCAAACACCCAAAACACTAATTAAAAAATAGAAAACATACACCACATATTTAACATTAATTTTAAATTAAAGTTATTTATATCTTATAAAAAAAATATTTTTCCGATTTTTAAAAAAGTTTTTTTAATTATGGTTTAAAATAAACTTACCTTAGTGGGCAGAGTTTTTAAACAATAAAATGTGATTTTAAAATTTTATTTTATTATGTTTTTGTGTGTTTTAAAACTCTTATGCCTGTAAAAGTAGGCTATGCGCCTGCTTTTATCAGGCGAGAGAGTTTTCAGGACATCCGCTGAGCAAGATATGGGTAAATACCGCAATCTTGCTCTTGCTAATATCCTGGCTGCAGCGATGCGGAGAATGTGTCAAGCTGGAGCTTGACAGATCGGAAAAGCCGGTTTTTAGCGCATGCGCATTGTGCGCTGAAAACCAGCTTTTGCGATGCCTTCCCGGGTCCGTACACACTCCGTACGGACCCGGGGAGGCCGGGATTTCCAGGCCATTATGTCATCTCCTAAAATATCTTACTGTGTTGCAGGATCTGAAACCTGTGGAACTCATTGGCCTAGAAATCCCAGTCGGCTGCTTCCCGCGAGCGATCGGGTAAATTTTTTTAAAAAGATGCGCACTTACCTGCGCCCACGAGGGATCCTGGTCCTGAGGCCTCCACTGACTGCATGTCGGAGCGCGTGCACGTCAGAACGTGCGCAAGGCTGGAGCTGTAGTCACATGGCTCTGGGCAGCCAATCCATAAAAACATAAGAACATAAGAAATAGGAGCAGCAGTAGGCCATATGGCACCTCCAGCCTGCTCTGCCATTTAATACGATCATGGCTGATCCGATCCTGGACTCAGGTCCATTTCCCTGCCCGCTCCCCATAACTCCTTATCCCCTTATAGTTTAAGAAACTGTCTATTTCTGTCTTAAATTTCTTCAATGACCCAGCTTCCACAGCTCTCTGAGGCAGTGACTTCCACAGATTTACAACCCTCAGAGAAGAAATTCCTCCTCAACTCTGTTTTAAATGGGCGGCCCCTTATTCTAAGATTATGAGCTGGTTTTTAGCGCATGCGCATTGTGCGCTGAAAACCAGCTCTTGCGATGCCTTCCCGGGTCCATACACACTCCGTATGGACCCTGGAAGCCGGAATTTCTGGGCCATTACCTCCTTTATTCTTATCTTCCTCCAATAGCCTTCCGGCTTTTAAACGCAAGCTCGGCTTCACCTAATCACGACTTCCTGATTTATCTTGTTTTCTCTTTTAATTTTTCCAACCTTGGTGGTGTTATGTACTTTCTGAATTTATTTTAAAAAACTGTTCTGTTTTGGCTGGAATGAATTTTGATTGTAGTCGCACTTCTCATATTTTTACTGCAGATGCCCCAATCATTATTGATAGAATTAAACTTGGATTTATATAGCACCTTTCATGACCACCGGACGTCTCAAAGCGCTTTACAGCCAATAAAGTACTTTTGGAAGCGTAGTCACTATTGTACTGTGGGAAATGCGGCAACCAAATTGTGCACAGCAAGCTCCCACAAACAGCAATGTGATAATGACCAGATAATCTGTTTTTGTTATGTTAACTGGGGATAAATATTGGCCAGGACACCGGGGATAACTCCCTTGCTCTTCTTCGAAAAAGTGGCAGGGGATCTTTTACATCCACTTATTGTGTTCCAATTAACCTTTTTTTTAAACATATTTTGCATTCTTTGAGGTTTATAGTAATGTATCCAATACTTTTGTGTCACTACATGTTTTCACATCCGAATAAACATTTCAGTGCTAATGACATTATGGTCAATGAATCTTAGATGCTCATTACTATGCATAATATGCCAATGCATCACAATTATTAATCTTTATTAAAACAATTCTGTTGTAAAATTTTGCTATTGACCTAATTGTGTATCCTCTCAATTCAGCAAACTAAACTGGGGCACTTCAGTCCTAACCTTTTCATTTCTCATTATTTAAGAACATAAGAACATAAGAAATAGGAGCAGGAGTAGGCTATTTGGCCCCTCAAGCCTGCTCTGCCATTTAATAAGATCATGGCTGATCTGATCTTGGGCTCAGCTCCACTTCCCTGCCCGCTCCCCATAACCCTTTATTCCCTTATCACTCAAAAATCTGTCTATCTCTACTTTAAATATATTCAATGACCCAGCCTTCCCAGCTCTCTGGGGTAGAAAATTCCACAGATTCACGACCCTCTGAGAGAAGAAATTCCTCCTCATCTCAGTTCTAAATGGGCGACTCCTTATTCTGAAACTATGCCCAGGAGTTCTAGGTTCCCCCACAAGGGGAAACATCCTCTCTGCATCTACCTTGTCAAGCCCCCTCATTATCTTATATGTTTCAATAAGATCACTTCTCATTCTTCTAAACTCCAACGAGTATAGGCCCAACCTGTTCAACCTTTCTTCATAAGTCAACGCCTTCATCTCCGGAATCAACCTAGTGAACCTTCTCTGAACTGCCTCCAATGCAAGTATATCCCTCCTTAAATAAGGAGTCCAAAACTCTATGCAGTACTCTAGGCGTGGCCTCACCAATAGCCTGTACAGTTGTAGCATGACTTCCCTGCTGTTATACTCCATCCCCCTTTCAATAAAGGCCAACATTATATTTGACTTCCTGATTACTTGCTGTACCTGCATACTAACATTTTATGTTTCATGCACAAGGACCCCCAGGTCCCTCTGTACTGCAGTATTTTGTAATTTCTCTCCATTTAAATAATAATATGCTTTTTTATTTTTCGTCAAAGTGGGTAACCTCACACTTTCCCACATTATACTCCATCTGCCAAATGTTTGCCCACTCACTTAGCCTGTCTATATCCCTTTGCAGATTTTTTGTGTCCTCCTCACAACTTTGTATCATCAGCAAACTTGGCTACATTACACTCAGTCCCTTCATCCAAGTCATTAATATAGATTGTAAATATTTATAACATAGTACAGGAAAAATTCATCCAATTAATTTTGCCACTGATTTCTGTACCTCTGTTCTCTTTCAGGTTGTATGACAGATATTACGCATTGGCACCAAAGATTGTCCCAAGTCACTTCAATGATAGTGCAGCTATTAAACTGCCTCTGCAACTCCTCAGCAAGATGCCAGAGCTGAAGGTACCAGTGAGAGATTAGATGGTAAAAATGACGTAGCTCTTCATCTCTCCTGATTGAGACATTTGACACCGAGTCCTGGCTCTTGTTGAGATTGTCTCACAGTTATTTGATTGCCCCAAATCCCTCCCACTCAACGCGAACAGGGTGGGCAAGTAGTTAAAATGTCATGCATGGGTTTGTGCCGCCTTACTGACGTGTTCCCACCTGACACCAGTTTTCCTCTGGGATTCCGGTAGGGAGGTGGCCGCCACCCTTGGCAGGTGGGGAGCTAATTAAAATGGGAATGTTGCAGTCCGTTGACGTTGTGGCACCACGTCGTGATTTTAACTCAAGGATTTGGAGGGACGGGGGCCAAACCCGGCACCAAAAACTTAGCAAAATTAGCACCGGGCCTGAAGAGGCCGCAAATATTTTTTGTTCACGTATTTTCTTAAGGATCTTTGTGGCCCAGGAGGCTCATTGCAATAATTGTTTTTAAGGAGACTATTTCCTCTTCTTCTGAAGATAGCAACTAATGCTGGACTATAGTCCCTGGGAATTGGCTGTCTTCCAGTAGCTTAATCAAGTGGTCATTTTTATGTGTGAGACTAGACATTGAGTGTCACCAGGCTCTTTGACCAGTGAGAGGGAGAGGGTGATCATAGCCAAGGCTGATTCTGTCCTTGCTGATATCCACAGACAACAACAAAAATCACCATTACATATACTTTCAGGACATGCATTTATTGTTGGCATATTTTTACTTGTGCTTGAACATTTGCGATGTTAACGTGTTTTTATTTTTACAGGAAAATCCCTTTCACCAAAAGATTCTTCAAGTATTTTCTGAGGATGAGCAGGGGAAAATGACATTTCATGACTTTCTAAATATGTTCTCTATCTTAAGTGATCTGGCACCTAACTATTTAAAGGCATATTATGCATTTAAAATTTATGGTAAGTGTTCAAGTGGTGAGTGAATTGTGACAACAGAATGGATAGAAACTTTTTGCAAATGAAATTAAATATTGATCTTTCCTATTAATTGAAAGCTATGTTCATTGATCTGTCTATTATCGGCTATCTGGTATCAAAATCAAATTATGGGTTGCATGAAGAATGGAAACGAGCCTATCTATAATTTAAAAAAAGGTTTGGACTGCTAGAGGATTCTTTATGTCAGAACTTTGAGTAACAAGTACCATTGAAAATGAATGGTCTACAAGCCTTGTAATTCATACATGTAGCACACTTTGAGAACAAATTGGAGTGCAGTGTTTCAAAAATGACTGGTCCTTACCCCCTTTTATACACTTTTCATACATTAGATAGCATAACAAGAGAGCATTTGAATGCAACTGTAAATAGAACACGGTGCCTTAAAATTGTCCCTGGTGCTATTAATAACGCAAATTGGGCCAAAAATTCCGGCCTCACCGGGCCCGGACGAAATGTGCACAGACCCGGCGAGGCCTCACAAAAAACAGTTTTCGGGACGCGATGTGCATGCGCCGAAAACTGGCTTTTCCGATCTGTCAAAATTTCTCTTGACAGATCCTCCGCATCCCTGGGAGAAGGATGTTCGCGCGGGAGGGATTGGGTTATTTGCCCAACTCATGCCCAGCGAATGTGCTTCAAACTTTTACACCTGGTGAAAGCAGGCACATAGCTTACTTTTACCAGTGTAAGAGCATTAAAACATATACAAATTAAATTTAAACATTCTTTTTATATTAAAATCCCTGTCCATTAAGGTAAGTTTATTTTTAACACTATTAAAACACATTAAGAATTCCCAAAAATATTTTATTTCTAAAATATTTAATTACATTTAATTTCAATTAATTTTAAATATGTGAGGTGCTTTATTTATTTATTTATGCTGTGTTTCGATGTTTTAGGGTGTTTTCTCATTGATAGTAATGGGAGTCCGTATAAACATTTTTATCAATGAGAATACTGCATAGTGATTGGTGGTCTAGGCCCATGTGACTCCAGCTTGTATGTACGTACCTGAAAGACATCTCCCCATGTGCTGCGCAGCGAATCTAGGCCTCCGGCCGCGATGCTACGTTCTTCCGGGACCAATGGGTACTTTCGTAGAATTTTTTGGGGTCGGAGGCGTTCATCCGAAGGAAGCCCCCAACCACACTTTTCCCCCCATAATGTGCATTTGTGCTGGATTGCAACATTTGACATTCCATGACCTAAAACATGCTCCAACAACTCTGGTTCAGTAGTTTGTAGTTAATTCTGCGACTGAACTTCTTCGTACGAGGGATAGAATTCCAGTGATGATAGTGTCTAGGAGAAAGGTTTGGAGCCAGAAGTATGTAAAGCTTTGCTACTGGTATTTTGTCTTAACTATTGATTGTCGTGAAATGTTCAAAAGCAGCTCCAGCTCTTTCTATCAACACAAAAATCTGTTCTTTTTACTTAGTGACTTAAAATGTTTCAAATACATCAGACAGTAACTATTCTTCTCTGTCACTAATTTTTATCAGTCCCTTCCTGAAGGCATCAACTCCTTGCTCAGGTACCTCACCCAATTGACTGTTATTTATATGAGAGAGTGAGTGGCAGTGAAGGGCACCCTGGCTGAGTTCAATTCTGCTCCCATCCAGTATTCAGGAGGGGAGCACTGGATAATAATCAGGAGTGGGAACCTTGATTGATTGTCCCATAACTAATTTAAGGGCATCGAGGTCCACTCCAGATGCCCAGCTGGGGTTGGTTAACTCAACACAGATCAAGCCTGGGATCTTGCTTCTCTGTATGGCTCAGTTATTCACTACAAAATCCTATAGAGGTCTGTCCTAAGTCCTAATCGTTCTTGTGTTGTTCTATTCATTATCTACTAAACAACTGACAATCCATCTTCTACATCAGAGGATGATATATAGCTTTGAATTCAATTAAGACACAACAGATCTGCAATATGTACCACAATGAACAGATGCAGGCTTTGTAGAAGCCTGATCCCACTGAATGTGCCACATAGTGTTGAAGTTAGCTGAGAATTACTCACTTTCCCTATAATTTTCTCTACCTGTTTGCCCCAACAAAGCTTTACTGTGCTTTCCAAAGTTAATTACTTTGAGGAAGTCAATTTGACAATATTAGTTTCAAATCTGGCAAAGAAGCAAGCAGAGTGAAACTTTACTCATTGTTTCCAACCCAGCAACTTATCAGCAACAACAACCTGTATTTATATAGTGCCTTTAACATAGTGAAAGGTCCCAAGGCACTTCACAGGAGTATTATGAGATAAAAATGTGACACCGAGCCATATAAGGAGAAATGAGGGCAGGTGACCAAAAGCTTGGTCAAAGATGTAGGTTTTAAGGAGTGGCTTGAAGGAGAAAAAAGAGGTAGAGAGGTCAGAGGTTTAGGCAGGGAATTCCACAGCTTAGGGCCTAGGTAACAGAAGGCAAGGCCACCAATGGTTGAGTGATTATAATCAGGGATGCTCAAGAGGGCAGAATTAGAGGAGTGCAGACATCTCAGGGGATTGTGGGGCTGGAGATTACAGAGATAGGGAGGGGCGAGGCCACTGAGGGATTTGAAAACAAGGATGACTGGAAGCCAATGTAGGTCAGCGAGCACAGGGGTGATGGGTGAGTGGGACTTGGTGCCAGTTAGGACATGGGCAACCGAGTTTTGGATCACCTCTAGTTTACATGGGAGGCCAGCCAGGTGTGCGTTGGAATAGTCAAGTCTAGAGGTAACAAAGGCAATGAGGGCTTCAGCAGTGGATGAGCTGAAGCAGGGAAAGAGACGGGCAATGTTGCGGAGGTAGAAATAGGCGGTCTTAGTTATGCTGCAGATATGTGGTCAAAACCTCATTTCAGGGTCAAATATAACACCAAGGTTGCGAACAGTTTGGTTCAGCCTCAGACAGAAGTTGGGGAGAGGGATGGAGTCAGTGGTTAGGGAACGGAGTTTGTGGTGGGGACCGAAAATAATGGCCTTATTGGAAGGTGCAATTTTGGCTCCCGGTCTCTTGATTTGGTGTTTAATTCACCTCCTCTTTTCTCCTGCATGTTCCAAACTTGGTGGTGTTCTGCTATATGAGCCTTAGTCCTGTACTTAGTGAATAAAAAAGCAAACATCAAAGTGTAGTTCACTTTCAAATTATAAAAAGATGCAAGGAACAAATTATAGTTTTACTGCAGAACTCCATCATAAAAGGAATACATATTGCCACTGTATCTGTCTAATTTTGCAGACTTCAACAATGATAACTTCATTTGCCAATCAGACCTGGAGATGATGCTCATCAAGCTTACAGGTGAGGAGCTGTCAGATGAAGAGCGTCAACTGGTATGCAACAAAATCATTGAGGAAGGAGACTTAGATGGTGATGGGAAGCTTTCTTTCGCAGACTTCGAGTACATGATCACCCGTGCCCCAGATTTTATGAGGTAATTTCAAAGCAGCATTTAACAGCTCTTTTTCCTATTATAATTTCTTATTTTTGCTCGTCTTGTGAAGATACTGAATCATGCAGAATATAGTTCCATAGCATGCCGTGCTAGTGGCCATATAGTCATTCAGGAGGCCAATCTTCATGTTTGTGCTCTTCTGGAGAGTACTAGTAATCCCAATGACACCATGAGTAATTCAGTCATACTGTGAGGGAAATTCACAGAGTTGATGCCTGATCGATGCTGAGGTAGCGGATCTCAGCATGGGCTTCAGTGGGGTGCTACAACTGAGTGGGGATAAATCAGTCTGAAATCACTATCCAGTGACACTGGTAGAAACTGCACTTTGAAGGAGATCAGTCAAGGACAAGATTGGGCTTGGCTGTGTTACTCCCACAATTTAATATCTTCCTGCCATTCACCGTCAAGGCATGAATAATGGCCATTTTGGTGAGGTAACAGTGGGTGCCATGTACCCGTGGATCATTACCCCAGCAAGGAGTTAATGGCTTTAGGAAACGGTGGGGGGGTGGGGGTGGGAGGGGAGGTGGGGAGAAAATTGCTCTTTTAAAAAAAAGGCTGGTCAATCAGGAGGGACATCATAGCCAAGCTCAATCTTGTTCACGTGTGCACTTTCCAGTTGTGGTCACTGGACAGCAATCTCAGGGCTGCTGCATCCAAGTGTGGCATTCTGTCTGCTGCTTTGGGCAAGGTCCGCTAACTCAGCACAGACAGGGATATAAACATTCTGGTCTGTATGGCTGTGAAACAGCCAAGCTGTATTTAAAGAGCAATTTAACTTCAACTATCTCTACCAATTGTATACTGGAATAGAAGATGGAGTGCAAGCTGGAAGTTAATATAATTACTGCAAATGTTATTTCAGGAGAGATCAGTAGAACATTTTATTTTCACGGAGCACAATAGCACACAAGAAACATAAGAAATAGGAGCAAGAGTAGGCCATCCTGCTCCTCAAGCCCACTCCACCATTCAATAAGACCATGGCTGATCCTCGACCTTAACTCCACTTTCCCGTGCCATCCCCATATACCTTAATTCACTTAGAGTTCGCTCCCAACCTTGAATATACTCAATGACTCAGCATCCACAGCTCTCTAGGGTAGAGAATTCCAGAGATTCACAAACTTCTGAGTGAAGATATTTCTCATCTCAGTCCTAAATGGCCAACCCCTTATCCTGAGACTGTGCCCCCTAGTTCTAGACTCTCCAAACAGGAGAAACAGCCTCTCAGCATCTATTCTGCAAATCCTCTCAGAATCTTATATGTTTCAATGAGATCACCTCTCATTCTTTCAAACTCCAGAGAGTAGAGGTGCTATCTACTCAATCTCTCCTCATAGGATAACCCTTTCATCCCACGAATCAATCTAGCGAACCTTCATTGCACCCCCTCTAAGGCAAGTATATCTTTCCTTAATAAAAACAGAGAATGCTGGAAATCTCAGCGGGTCAGGCAGCACCTGTGGAGAGAAAAACAGACACTGCCTGACCCGCTGAGATTTCCAACATTCTCGGTTTTTATTTCAGATTCCAGCATCTGCAGTATTTTGCATTAGTATATCTTTCCCTGGGTACGGAGACCAAAATTATACACAGTACTCCAGGTGAGGTCTCACCAAAGCCCTGTACGTTTGCAGCAAGACTTCTTTACTCTTATACTCCAACCCCCTTGCAATAAAGGCCAACATGCCATTTGCCTTCCTAAATGCTTGGTGTACCTACATGTTAACTTTTTGTGTTTTATGTACAAGGATACCCAAAGCCCACTGAACACCAACATAATAGTTCCTCACCATTTAAAAAAATATTGTTTTTCTATTCTTCCTACCAAAGTGAATAACCTCACATTTCCCCACATTATACTACATCTGCCACCTTCTTTCCCACTCATTTAACTGATCTATATCCCTTTGCAGACTCTTTGTGTCCTCTTCACAGCTTTGTATGGACTGTATTGAGAAAAACATAAGAAAGTTACCCCTCAAAGAGTGAATTTGAAATTGCAAGGCACACGCCACTTTTCAAATTTGATAAGTGTGTGAAGTTTCAGGTTACCTTCTTTTGTGGCTACTGAAAGAATGAATGAAAGAATCAGAATTTGTATTAATATAGCACTTACACAACCTCAGGATGTCCCAAAGTGCTTCACAGACAATCAAGTATGTTTGAACGGTAGTTGTGGTGTCCCTGCACCGTACTACAAACTCACACGTGGCATGTACTGCAGACACAGTCACTACGTGATCTTAACCTTTATTCCAGGACCAAGGAGTGCTGACCCTGGGTGGGACCTCCCCTTTTATACCTGGAAACCCAGGTGAGGAGTGTCTCCCACAAGTTCACTCCCTGTGGTCAGGGTGTGCATTTCTAGGGTATAAGTTCATGAAGGAGTTGCATGAAGGTTACAGTTACATGAAGATTACCATTGCATGATGGTTACATACATGACATCACCTCCCCCCTTATGTCAAAGGTTAAGTCTTTCAGGTGGTCGACGCTCTCTTGTGGAGCGCCGCAGTTGTGGCTCTGGTGGCTGAGCCTCGGCACGCATCTCTGTCACCTGAGGTGATTCTGGCCTGTCCGGGCTGGCCGCAAGGACTGTGCATGCTGTGGATTGTCCTCGTTGCTCGTCCACTGGCAGTGGTGTGGGTGACATCTTCAGGTTCCTCCTATGCTGAACTTTTCTTTACTTGGTCCAAGTGTTTGCGGAATATTTGCCCATTGTTTAGTCTGACCACTATGACCCTATTCCCTTCTTTGCCAATTACTGTGCCCTCAAGCCACTTGGGTCCCAAAGCATGGTTAACAACAAATACCAGGTCATCCATTTCTATACACCTCCCCCTTCAGTTTCGATCATGGTTTGGGACTGGCGCTTGCCCTCAACAATGTCTGCCAGGGCTGGGTGAATGAGGGACAGCTGCGTTTTAAGTGTGCGTTTCATGAGGAGTTCCGCTGGCGGGACTCCCATGAGCGAGTGCGGCCGGGACCTGTAGGCCAGCAGGAGGTGCGATAGGCGGTACTGAAGGGAGGGTCCTTGGATGTGTAGCATGCCCTATTTTATGACTTGGACCGCACGTTCTGCCTGGCCATTGGAAGCCGGCTTGAACGGCGCGGTCCGGACGTGTTTGATACCATTGCCCGACATAAACTCCTGGAATTCACAGCTGGTGAAACACGGGCCATTGTCGCTGACCAGGATGTCTGGCAAGCCGTGGATCGCGAAAACCGTACGCAGACTCTCCACGGTGATGGATGTCGTGCATGAGTTTAATATGATGCACTCGATCCATTTTGAGTATGCATCGACAACAATCAGGAACATTTTCCCCATGAACGGGCCCGCATAGTCTACGTGAATATGTGACCATGGCCTGGTGGGCCAGGGCCATGGGCTGAGTGAGGCCTTCCTGCGGGCATTGCCCAGCTGAGCACCTGTGAACCCAGTGTTCCAGGTCTGAATCAATCCCCGGCCACCATACATGTGACCGGGCAATGGCCTTCATTAACACGATGCCAGGATGCTCACTGTTGAGTTCCCTACTGAACGCTTGCCTGCCTTTCTGGGGCATGACTACCCGGCTGCCCCACAGCAGGCAGTCGGCTTGGATGGAGAGTTCATCCATCCATCTCTGAAACGGTCTGACCTCTTCGGGGCACGCTCCGTGTGCGGGCGCCCAATCCCCAGTCCGATACATTTCTTTATCATGGATAGCAGGGGGTCTCTGTTGGTCCAGAGTTTGATCTGGCGGGCTGTGATGGGGGAGCCTGCGGTGTCAAAAGCCTCAACGGCCATGACCATCTCAGCGCTTTGCTCCGACGGCCCCTCGGTGGTGGCCAGTGGGAGCCTGCTGAGCGCTTCAGTGCAATTTTCCGTGCCTGGCCAGTGCTGTATGGTGTAGTCATACGCAGCCAGCGTGAGAGCCCATCGCTGTATGCGAGCTGACGCATTGGCATTAACAGCCTTGCTGTCGGACAACGGGGATGTTAACGGCTTGTGGCCCATCTCCAGCTCGAACCGTCTACCGAAAAGGTACTGGTGCATCTTTTTCACACCGTAAACACATGCGAGTGCTTCCTTTTCGACCATGTCATATCCACGCTCTGCTTGGGAGAGTGACCTGGAGGCATAAGCCACCGGTGGGAGTCGGCCGTCGTCATTACCTTGCTGCGACATACACCCAACCCCGTAGGACGATGCATCGCATGTTAAAACCAGTTTTTTACAGGGGTCATACAAAGTCAACAGTTTGTTAGAACACAGCAGACTCCTCGCCTTCTTGAAAGCCAGTTCTTGACAGTCCCCCCAAAACCATTCACAACCTTTACGCAGGAGCATGTGTAACGGCTCCAACAATGTGCTTAAGTTCGGCAGAAAGTTCCCGAAATAGTTCAAAAGTCCCAGGAATGATCGTAACTCCGACGTGTTGCCGGGCGCCCAGCGGATTGCCTCCGTTTTTGATTCAGTGGGCCGGATCCCGTTTGCGGCAACCCTCCTGCCCAAAAACTCGACCTCTGGGGCCAAGAACACACTCTTGGCCCTTTTCAGCTGCAAGCCTACCCGGTCCAGTCGATGTAGCACCTCCTCCAGGTTGTGGAGGTGTTCCTCGGTGTCTCGACCCGTTATAAGGATGTCATCTTGGAATACGATTGTTCCAGGGATGGATTTGAGCAAGGTTTCCATGTTCCGCTGAAAGATAGCCGCTGCCGAACGAATGCCAAACGGACACCTGTTGTAGATAAATAATCCCTTGTGCGTCGTGATGGTGGTCAGAAGCTTGGATTCTTCTTCTTGAGTCATGTAGGCTGAAGTGAGGTCCAGCTTCATGAACAGCTTGCCACCTGCCAGCGTGGCAAAAAGGTCCTTCGCTCTAGGGAGCGGGTATTGCTCTTGCAGCGACACTCGGTTGATGGTGGCTTTGTAGTCGCCACAAATTCTGACCGAGCCAGCTGCTTTAAGGACAGGAACAATGGGACTTGCCCAGTCACTGAATTCAACGGCCGAAATTATGCCCTCTCTGAGCAACCTGTCCAATTCACTTTCAATTTTCTCACGCATCACATACGGCACCGCTCTGGTTTTGTGGTGCACTGATCTGGTGTCCAGAATGATGTGTATCACTACTTTAGTGACCTTGAACATTCCGACACCGGGTTGAAACAGTGACCCGAATTTTTGTAGGACCTGTGAGCATGAACTTCGCTCCACAGATGAAATGGCGTGCACATCCCCCCATTTCCAATTCATCTCGGCTAGCCAATTCCTCCCCAAGAGCGCGGGGCCATTTCCCGGGACGATCCAGAGTGGCAGCCGGTTCTGTGATCCATTATGTGTTACCACCAAGTTTGCACTGCCTAGCACTGGGATGATCTCTTTGGTGTACATCCGTAGCTGCGTGTCAATGCGTTCCAGTTTGGGCCTGCTAGCTCTGTGTGGCCATAGTCTCTCAAATTGTTGGGCGCTCATAAGTGACTGGCTAGCTCCCGTATCCAGCTCCATGTGCACCAGGATGCCATTCAATAAAACTTTCATCATGGGTGGCGTTTTAATGTATGAGCTGTGGACGTCAGCCGCATGAACCCGCTGAACTTCAGCATCCATGGCTTTTCCCCAGGCATCATCCTGCATTGCAGACCCCTCGGATGGTTCCTCTGTCTCGCAGATTAGCCTAGCCACAGCCTTTTTGCACATCCTGGCCAAGTGTCCACTGACTTTACAAATCCTACAGGTATATTGTTGAAACCTGCAGCTTTTCACAGTATGTCTACCCCCGCACCTCCAGCATGAGCTGAGATTGTTAACAAAGGGACTGTTACCAGGCATTCCTCTCTGATTGCCCATTTGGTTGTTTCTAAGCATTCTGATGGTAGGTGTTAATGGTCCCATCGCAGGACACATTGTTCCTCGTGATGGCGTGAATTGCCGATCCCCTTTCCATTATCCCTGTTGTGGGCCCACCCTGGAGTCTGTTGCTGACTGGGCGGTTTCGAAATGCCCTTGTCTGCCTGCGGGGTCCCTAGGCGCATTCACAATGTTAACTCCCTGGTCCATTGCCACGTTGGGACCAGGGCTGCGTGCGTAAATTAGCTTGGTCTCCTCTTCCACTGCCATGGAGATCTGAGCTATCAACGCCGCCCTTCTAAAGTCAAGTCCTTGGCCTCTATGAGCTTCCTGAAAATCCCAGCATGATTAATGCCCTCAATGAAAAAGTCCCTTAACATCTCCCCCCTGCAGGCGTCTGTGAACTTAGAGATTGGCCATGCGCCGCAACGAAGTCAGAGATGTATTGTCCCTCCCGACGCCGGTGTGTGTAGAATTGGTGCCGGGCCATGTGTACGCTACTCGCCGGCTTGAGGTGCTCACTGATCTCTTCAAAGGACTTGTCCGCTGGCTTTTGGGATGCGAGCAAGTCTTTCATCAGCGCATACGTCTGTGGTCCGCAGCTGGTCAGTAGATGCGCCCTCCGCTTGTCAGCCGCTGTCGCTCCCAGCCAGTCCTTCGTGACAAAGCTCTGCTGGAGTCTTTCCACGAAGTCATCCCAGTCCTCACCCACACAGTAACATTCCTCTGTGTTACTGGTGGCCATCCTCGTGGTTCGGTGATTCCCGTTTCTCGTCGCCAAATGTGGTGTCCCTGCACCGTACTACAAACTCACACGAGGCATGTACTGCAGACACAGTCACTATGTGACCTTAACCTTTATTCCAGGACCAAGGAGTGCTGACCCTGGGTGGGACCACCCTTTTATACCTGGAAGCCCAGGTGAGGAGTGTCTCCCACAAGTTCACCCCCTGTGGTCAGGGTGTGCATTTTTAGGGTATAAGTACAGTGCACAGAAGTTGCATGAAGGTTAAAGTTACATGAAGATTACCGTTGCATGATGGTTACATACATGACAGTAGTCACTGTTGCTATGATTGCTAATTTGCACACAGCAAGGTCACACAAACAGCAATGAAATAATTGATCAGATTTGACCTCTTTTAGTGATGTTTGTTGAGGGATAAAAGTTGGCTAGGCGATCTCCCCTACACTTCTTCAAACTTGCATTTATATTGCATTTAACATTGAAACACTCTTGGTACGTTTATCTAAGAAGGGTAATCAGATAAAAATGGACACAAACAAAGGAGGAGATTTCAGGAGTTGTAACTAAAAAGTCAAAGAGGTAGGTTTTAAGGAGGGGAATGTGGAGAAATTTAGGGAGGTAATTTCGTGCATGAGGTAGGAATGGCTGATACATGATGCCAAAGGTCGATGAAGGAAGTGAGGGATGCACAAGAGGCCAGAGTTGGAGAAATGCAGAGTTTTTTGGGTGGGGAGGAAGTTGTAGTGATAGGGAGGGGCGAGGCCATGAAGAAATTTTTTAAAAATTAGAATTTTAAATTTTAGGAATTGGGAAACCAGGAGCACCTCCCAAACCTATGAGCTCTACCACCCAGAAGAACAAGGGCAGCAGATGCATGGGGACACCACCATCTCCAAGTTCCCCTCCAAGTCACACACAATCCTGACTTGGAAATATATCGCCGTTCTTTCATCGTGAAATTCCCTCCCTAACAGCACTGTGGAAGTACCTTCACCACGTGGACTGCAGCGATTCAAGAAGGAGGCTCACCACCATCATCTCAAGGACAATTAGGGATGGGCAATAAATGCTGGCCTTGCCAGTGATGCCCAAATCACATGAACGAATTAAAAAAAATGTAGGTCAGCGATCACAGGGGTGATGGGTGAGCAGGATTAGATATGGGCAGCTGAGTTTTGGATGAGCTCATGTTTATGGAAGGTGGGAGAAAGCCCAGGAGAACATTGGAATAGACGAGTCTGGAAATGGCAATGGATGAGGGTTTCAGCAGCCGATGAACTGAGGCAGGGGTGAAGGCGGATAATACTATGGAGGTGGAAGTAGGTGTTTTTTATGGTGGAGAGAATATGGGGTTGGACGCTCAAGTTGGGCTCAAATAAGATGGTGAGGTTTAACCTATGGCTGGATAGAGGAATGGAATCAGTGCTGGGAGTATGGAGTTTGTGGCAGTGGCCAATAACAATGGCTGCAGTCTGTCCAATGTTTAAGAGGAGGAAATTGTGTCTCATGCAAGACACAATTTCCTCGGTGTACAGAGGTCAAGAGAGGTGGTGGAGAAGTACAGCTCGGTGCTGTCAGTGTATGTGTGAAACCTGATACTATGGGCCAAAAATTGCGGTCGGGGGCTTCCTGCGAGCGGATGCCTCCGACTGAAATTTTTTTAACTAAAGTACCCGGTGGTTCCACTCCGAGGCCTAGATGTGCAGCCTAGCGCCGAGGTCCACGTATTCCAGAAACATATGCACATCCTGGGATCACGTGGGCCTGGACCACCAATCACAATGTAGTATTCTCATTCACAGTTGTGGTGTATGTAGCACACAAATCACTGACTCCACACGGTCTGGTGTAAATCTAACTGCTGTGACCTTCGTCATTTATTGTTCAGCTCCAGAGTGCCTCTCAGGTGGTCAGCCTTATATAGTGCCTGTTACAGGTGCTTCCAGGTTTCCCACCACAGCGCCCTCTGTGATGTGGCATAGTGCTTACATTACATTTAAGATACTGGGACGATACACACATCATTACATATCATCACCTTCCCCCCCACCACCCCCCCACCATGACGCAGGACAACGATACACACATCATTACATAACATCACACTTGTCCAACAGAAAGCAGGTAGGCATGGACAGCGCGTTAGTGTGGTACATATTATCAGGTACATTATCTAGTTATTGACTGATAAGGGCTAACAAGGAAATCAAGGATCCATTATCATTAATTGTACTTCATCCATTATTTTACACAAATACAGTGGCCATTCAGCATTAAAAAATTAATTCTTATTATAAATTCGCCATCTCACATTAACATAGCTCATTTTAGATTCGTTCTGCCTTACAGAAGTCCTTTGTAGGGACCACCTCTTGGTAAAGCCCTTTTAAGACTCCCGGGTGCATTTCCTTTTTAAGGCGCCATCTTTAATGCAGGAGGATTCCACGAGGCTTCTCCTTGGGCGCCGCCATCTTTGATGCTCTGCAGCTCCGACACGATGCCGCCGCCATCTTCTTCTCCGCCGCTCTGGATACCCTCCGCCGTCGCAACCTCCGCTTCCCTCCACTGCCACCTGACTTGCCGCCTCTCCCGCGGCCTCCGTAGCGGCCTCCCATGCGGCTGCCGACCTCCAGCTGCTGCCGCCGCCCGACACTAACAGCTCCTCGGCGGGGTCCCCCCGACGGCAACTTCCTCGGTGGGGCTCTTCCGCTCCGCCGGCCATCCTGGATCCCTCGCACCCCGCCGGCTCACCCCCCCCCCCCCCCCCATGTCCCTCTCTGCAGGGCTGCTTGCCTGTGGGGGCTGAGGCTGCAGGATCTCTGTGGCTTGAGGTCCGGGGCTGGGACTTGCCTGTGGGTGGATTGAGGCTGCAGCTCCAGCTCGGTCCGCACTGCTCTCTGGGGACCCGGGGCACGGCAGCACCCCGGGGAACAGCAGCCTGTGGAGTGGTGAAGTCTTCCCAGCTCTCACGGACCGTCCCCATCCACCTCCGGCCGAGGAGTGTCAGCCCATTGCCTGCAACCACCCACAAAGGTAAACCGTGCGTCTCGTCCCCGTGGGATACCTGCACCATCGCTCTGCCATGAACAGGTATCAGTTCCCTGGTGTAGGTGCGCAGCTTCGCCGTGACCGGGACCAGCTTGGGTCGTGCAGCTGGGTTAATCCACAGTTTATCAAAAGTTCTCCGACTCATCAACGACGGACCCAAGCCCGTGTCCACTTCCATACTCACAGGGACTCCGTTGATTTTTACTTCCCTTATCACTGGGGGCGAATCGTCGGTACACGTGTACAGTCCCAACACCTCATCATCTTCTGCCTGCTCCTCGCTGAACAGTAGATCATCCCCCATTTCCTCAGCCACATGGTCAGTCCGATTTCTTTTACACATACGCTGAAGGTGGCCTTTAACGTGGCAGGTATTGCAGTGTACTCCGCAAACCTGCACCAGTGAGCCCCATGGCTTCCTCCACAGCGCCAGCATGGTGCTACTTGATTGGCCCCCCTCAGCGGACTCTGAGTTCCAGGACCCCGAGGTCCGTGCTCTCTGCCCTGGGCAGAGCCACATTCTGCAGTTTTGTCCGTGGTGGGCGCTATCCTGTGGACAGTGCCTGCCGGGTTCGAGACTGTGTGGATTATTTGCTTGATGCTGCAAGTCGAGGTCATATGTGCCCAGCTGATGGTGATGGCCTTTGTCAGAGTGACTGTGGGTTCCGTGGCTAACAGCTTGTGAAGGAGGCCCTCGTGGCCAATCCCCATAACGAAAACGTCCCATAACGCCTTGTCAAGGTGTGCGCCAAAATCACACGGCGCCGCGAGTCTCCTGAGCTCCGCAGCATATTTGGTGATATCCTGGCCCTCAGGTCTGCAGTGATGGTAAAATTTGTATCTGGCCATGAGGATTCTCTCCTTCGGTTTCAACTGGTCACGAATGAGTTCAGTCAGCTCCTCGTATGACTTGTCCCTGGCGCTCCCGGGTGCCAGCAAATCCCTGACGAGACAGTAAACCTCATCTCCACAACTGGAGAGCAATATCGCCTTACGCTTATCTCTCATTGCGTCCGTGTCCTCCGTCAGATCGTTTGCTGTGAAGTAGTACTCGAGCCTTTCCGTGAAGGCCTCCCAATCATTGCCCACGGTAAAATCCTTTAGCGAGCCCAGAGTAGCCATGGTTGCGTGGAGTTCGTCCGCTTCCTCGTTGCCAATGTGGTGTCTGTAGCACACAAATCACTGACTCCACACGGTCTGGTATAAGTCTAACTGCTGTGACCTTCGTCCTTTATTGTTCAGCTCCAGAGTGCCTCTCAGGTGTGGTGGTCAGCCTTATGTAGTGCCTGTTCTAGGTACTTCCAGGTTTCCCAACACAGCGCCCTCCGTGGTGTGGCATAGTGCTTACATTACATTTAAGGTAATGGGACGATACACACATCATTACATAACAATAGTAATGGGAGCTTCCGAGCTCCCATTACTATCAATGAAAATACCCCTAAAATCAAATAAAACACAAACATAAATTTTAAAAAACTTCGCTTTTTTAAAATGAATAGAAATTGCATTAAATTAAATGTTGGAGAAAATGTTTTTTTAAAGTATGAGCTAGATTTTGCACTTAGTCTGCCCACTTACCGCCCGAAAATGACCAATGTGAAAATTACCGCCCGTTTACTGTCTGAATACTGCCAGCGGTAATTTCGGCATTCAATTACCGCTGGGATTGCTGGAAATCGCCTGCCCACTTCTACCGTCCAAATACCACCCAAAATTCACCCCCAGCGCAAAATTTACTAAATCGTCCGTTTTTACCGCCCGCCACTGCTGGAGAAATGACCTCTAATTTATCACAGACCATTTTTCACTGGCCTTTTCTCAGCGTTATGACTCCATCTTTGAAAATCATCTTTTTTTGAGGAAAAGGCTGTATCAAGTTGCCAGCAGCCTCAAATTGATTTGTGAGTGATTTCTGGAGTAGTTTATAAGGGATTTTGATTATATTTAGGATTATAATAGTATTGACTTTAATTCAAACACATTTTGTGGACATCTGAACATTTTTGAGTACTTTAAAACAAATGGGGCCTGTAGTTCCACTGCCAATATTGCTAACTACTTACATGATGCAGAATAGAACTGGAAGAAGGTTCGTTGAAGAGCACTATGTGCCCAATCAAATAGGACATAGACTCTTGAGAAAGAGGGGACCTTACCCTCACAAAATTACAGGGAACACTATTCGTGCCTGCACCTGACCGATACGCAGTGCATTAGAAGGCTGTGTTTCCGAAATGAGGTCATCACTGAGATATGTCAGCTCATTAAGGCAGACATGCAACCTATCAGCACCGCACTGCCTGTCAAGGTGAAGTTGAACTTACTTTCTATGCATCCGGCTCATTTCAGGCATCAGCTGGTGACATATGTGGAATCACATGTCGCTGCATTCGCCAGGTAACTGATGCGCTTTACGCACACAGGATGGATTTTATTAACTTTCCAATGACCAGGGAGGCATAGAGCGAGAGGGCTTTGAATTTTTCGAGAATAGCAAACTTCCCCAAAATCCAGGGTGCAATAGACCGTACGCACATCGCCCTGCGAGCACCTTTAGAGGAAGCGGAGATGTACTGAAACCGAAAGGGGTTCTACTCCCTGAATGTGCAACTCGTTGTCAACCACAAGCAAATAATCATGGCAGTAAATGCAAATTTTCCAGGGAGCATCCATGACACGTATATCTTGCGTGAGAGCACAGTCTGGGACCTGTTTAAGAGTCAGCCACAAGGTCACTGCTGGATGCTGGGGGATAAAGAATATGGCCTTGCTAGCTGGCTCATGATCCCCCTGCGGAAGACTCAGACAGAAGCCGAGAAGCGCTACAATGAAAGCCATATAGCCACATGCAATATCGTCAAAAATACAATTGGAGTGCTGAAGCAATGCTTCCGATGTCTGAACCACTCTGGAGGCTGCCCGCATGCAATACCATCCTGAGCAGGGCGCTGAGTTCATTGTGGTGTGTTGCATGTTGCACAACTTAGCTGTAAAAAGGGGACAGGAATTGCCAGATGGGATTGCCGGACCACCTCAAGAGAGAGAGGGGTGGAGGAATAGGACGAGGAGGAAGACAGGGACATCGAGGAGGATGAGGTTGATGAGCCTGGCGATGAACCCGTACCACCAGCCACCCCCACAACACCACAGGGAAGCCTCGTGGTGCTTTAGCAACTGTGAAACTGTTACGTCGGCAGCTCATAAATGAACGCTTTGGTTGACGTTGAGAGTTACGTTTCACCCTTGTATGGCCACGTATGTAATCCTTACATTGGGGCCAAGTTTTGGCCTGAGTTGCTCCTGTTTTTTTGGAGCAACTGGTTTAGAATGGAGTATCTTAGAAATTGCAATTCTCGGCATTTAGCTTGCTCCAGTTCTAGTCAGTTAGAACAGTTTCAGTTTGGAACAGAAATTTTATTTTCAAAAGGGGGCATGTCTGGCCACTTACACCCGTTTTGAAAGTTTAGGCAGTGAAAACATACTCCAAACTAACTTAGAATGGAATAAGTGTAGATTTTTGTACGCTCAGAAAAACCTTGCCTACACTTGGAAAATCAGGCGTAGGTTACAAATGAAGCGTAGGGAATGGGGGGGGGGGAAGAGAAGTTTACAAACATTAAACACTTCAGTTTTACAAATAAAGAGCCATCATCAATAATAAATGATAAATACATCAATAAATCAACCAATAAATCAATCAAAAAAATTAATAAAAAATTAAAAAAAATTAAAAAATCAATAAATAAATAAATTTCTACTCACCGACTGCAGCGCCGGGAGCCCTCTAACAGCGTGCAGGGACGGGCCGCCCCCCCCCCCCCCAGTATGCCTCTATCTCTCTGTCTGTCTGTGTGTGTGTCTCTATCTCTCTGTCTGTCTGTGTGTGTCTCTCTCTCTCTGTCTGTTAGTGTCTGTGTTTCTGACAGCGAGGGGAGGGGGAGGAGGAGGAGGAGGAGGAGGAAGAGGGAGGAGGGAGAGGAAGGGGTGGGGAGAGGGAGGGAGAGGGAGGGAGAGGGAAAGGTGGGGAGAGGGAGGGAGGGAGAGGGAGAGCTGAACAGACCTGGCGGACGTGAAGAAGCCAGGCCGAAGACTTCGGACGGGGCCCACCCCGAGCAAGATGCCGGGCGGGCGGGCCCCGCTGAAGGAAGAGGGAGTGGATCAGAGTTAAAGGTAGGTGGCTGGGGGAAGCTGGAGCTGGGGGGGGGGGGCGGGGGGGGTGCGGGGTCGTCGGAGCGGGAGCTGGGGGAGGGAGTCAGGGTGGTTGAAAGAGCCAGCTGAACAGGGGAGGAAGCTAGAGCCAGAGCAGGAGCAGGACGAGAGGGGTGCAGCCTGATCCTCGCAGTCCCAGTGAGGCCATTCGGCCAGGGCTAGGGGTTGCGTGCTTCGGGCCACTCCCACACAGTTTTGGGTGCCTGGAGCTACTGCACATGCGCGCCCACTGTAGCGCACCTGTGCAAAGGTCCCGGCACTGATTTCAGCGCAGGGACCTGGCTCTGCCCCCCCACAGCTTGTGCTGCGCCACGCCCAGCTCCAAAGGACCTGCAGCGAGGTGGAGAATCTGCAGGTATTTTTTAGGCGCACTTTCGGGCACTAAAAACGGGCGTCCAGGTCGGGGCTGCGCCGTTCTAGGCATGGCCTGAAACTTGGGCCCAATGATTCTTACCCCTCATTTTCCAAAAGTGAGTGAGACACTGTACAAGAATGGTTCAGTTGAATAATTTTTTTTAATAAATGTTGAAACTTGAAATTCAAAAGTTAACAAGATTAAATAAAATAAAATATATATTTTAGAGATTATTAGTAAAATTTCACAGCATTGTTTAATTTTGAGAGCGTTCTGACATGGATGACGTACAACAAGTAGGTTGGCTGCGAATAGATTATGGCAGTGGAAACATTTATGTTCATCTTGGGTATGCTGCTGACAACATCTTATGCTTTTCCAAATTGTACAATATAACATTTCTATGTGAATTTTATTTTGCAACAGCACTTTCCACATTCGGATCTGAAGTATCAACTTTATCTCAGCCCACCAGAGCAATCGAGTTTGGCTGCTACACAAAGGAACCTTCACAGCTAGCACTACTCTACATCATCTTTGCTGCTACAAATTAAGAATTACACACACATATACTGAGAGGCCATCAGTTTTTTTTAAGGCAGCATTTCGATTATATATACCTACATATTTTTTACAAAAGAATGAGGAAATCTGCTTAATTAATCTGCCTGAATTTAGAGTTTTCTAAAGCCACATTCCATCTCATCTGAATATCAATGATCCACAAGCATATTTCAGAGTGAGAGACCTCAACAGAATGCAAGGTTGCTTAAAATAATTAATTATGCCAAATATAAAGAGCACTTTAAAATACATGTTTTAGACTATATTTTGGAGATTTCTTCCTCTTCCTACTGTACGATTCAGTTTGATTACTAGAGGCACTGTCCCTATGCATTGATCTTGCGGAGACATCCTGCTACAGTTACCACCATCAATGCAGCATGTTGGTAATCTGCAAACATGACTCACAATGCACTGTCCAGATTGAATTAGTGAAGATTTTCACATACAGCATGTTAATAAGGGAAGATGTCCACCAGAGTGATTGCTTAAAAATGAAGATGACACTCATTTATTGAACTATTTTATCTGGCTTCCCTCTCACTAAATTGGATTTCCCCACACTATACACTATCCACTAAGAGGATGGGCAGGCAAAGTTCTCCTGGTCTCCTTTAATGCTGCTTCAAAATTAACTGATAGAAATGTAATAAATTCTGAAAACATAATGCGAGCTGTCCATTTTTTTCTATTTGTGAGCTTTGCTGTTGTGCTCAGATCTTCTACTGCCACTACTGCACTTTGCTTGATGGATATTATTAAAATGATATCAATTATATCAATCCTAGAAAGTGCATGTGTGTTTGTGCTGATTGGAAAATGTATGGTTATTCTTCAAACTTGATCAGAACAAAATTAAAAATAAATAGAAAAAAAAAATCATTATTTTACAGTACTGAACAAAACTCTAGCATATTATACCATAAACAAAGTTTATTTGCACTCGGTAGCTTAATGTGAACGTACTAGTTGATGACAACTGCTGTATGTGTAGGGTATGGATACGGTATTTTGCATGCCGACAGCAGCAGAACACATGATAGAGAAGTGGGAGAAATTGTGTCGGTGGTGAAGGAACTGGTACATCTAAATGTAGAGGAGGTAATTTGGTGAAGCAGCATCATAGCATGGCTTTCCCTCTATGTCCAAATTAAACCTGGCGTTAAATACGCTCATCATTGCTCACTGACATTTAATCTGTAAGCTGTGCTTCAACCGAGACCAAATCACATAGAACAAAGTCTCCTCTTTACTGCCTTTAAAAGGTCCCAAATAAATTGGGGGAGATTCAAACAAATACCAGTGGTGCTGCTGTCAACATTGCAAATATTGTTGCACAGCACTCCTGTAAAGTCCTGTCCCCTCAGTACAGATTCACACGAGGCATGTAGCGAAGTCAAGGTCACTCTGGACCTGCACCTTTATTTCACAGCTCTGGAATGCTGCACTTGCCTGAGACCTGTCCTTATATATCTGTCTCTTGCAAGTGCACCCCTGGTGGTAAGGTATGCTGGTGGTTACATAGAAAACATAGAAACATAGAAAATAGGTGCAGGAGCAGGCCATTCAGCCCTTCTAGCCTGCACCGCCATTCAATGAGTTCATGGCTGAACATGAAACTTCAGTACCCCATTCCTGCTTTCTCGCCATACCCCTTGATCCCCCAAGTAGTAAGGACTTCATCTAACTCCCTTTTGAATATATTTAGTGAATTGGCCCCATCCACTTTCTGTGGCAGAGAATTCCACAGGTTCACCACTCTCTGGGTGAAGAAGTCTCTCCTCATCTCGGTCCTAAATGGCTTACCCCTTATCCTTAGACTGTGACCCCTGGTTCTGGACTTCCCCAACATTGGGAACATTCTTCCTGCATCTAACCTGTCTAAATCCGTCAGGATTTTAAACGTTTCTATGAGGTTCCCTCTCATTCTTCTGAACTCCAGTGAATACAAGCCCAGTTGATCCAGTCTTTCTTGATAGGTCAGTCCCACCATCCCGGGAATCAGTCTGGTGAATCTTCACTGCACTCCCTCAATAGCAAGAATGTCCTTCCTCAAGTTAGGAGACCAAAATTGTACACAATACTCCAGGTGTGGCCTCACCAAGGCCCTGTACAACTGTAGCAACACCTCCCTGCCCCTGTACTCAAATCCCCTCGCTATGAAGGCCAACATGCCATTTGCTTTCTTAACCGCCTGCTGTACCTGCATGCCAACCTTCAATGACTGATGTACCATGACACCCAGGTCTCGTTGCACCTTCCCTTTTCCTAATCTGTCACCATTCAGATAATAGTCTGTCTCTCTGTTTTTACCACCAAAGTGGATAACCTCACATTTATCCACATTATGCTTCATCTGCTTACAGGTCATATCTTATTACAGTCATGTATAGCATGTTAGGATACAGTTATATATAATAATGTAAGATACATGACATCACCCTCCCCCAAGGTCTTATTGTCTTTATAGGTTCAGTTTCTCAGGTGGTCTACGCTCTCGCGTGGAGCGTCTGAATTGTGGTTCAGTTGTTTGCCTTGGTGTCTGTTTTTCTTTGGGTGTGGTTGCTGGTATCTCGCCTGGGCTGTCTGTTGGGATTGCCCTTTCCTCAGGTTGTTCCCTCTGTCTGTCCACCAGGTGTGGTGCGAGTTCCACATTGTAGTTTGCCTCTGGTTCCGCAGTGTTGTTGGTAAATCTGCTTTTGACTTGGTCTACATGCCTCCGACAGGTTTTGCCATTGTCCATTTGTACTATCAGTAGCCTGTTTCCTTCCTTGCCCATTACTGTCCCTGCAAGCCATTTGGTAATTTAGTACAAACACTTTGTCTCCTATCTCATTCCATCTCCCCCTCGAATTTCTGTCATGGTACTCAGTCAGCTTACGGCGCTTTGCCTCAATGATTTCGTGCATGTCTGGGAGGATTAATGAAAGCCTTGTTTTTAAAGTCCTTTTCATCAACAGTTGCACGGGGGGGATCCCAGTCAGTGAGTGCGGACAAGATCTGTATGCCAGCAGCAGTCGCGATAGGCGACCCTGCAGCGTGGGACCTTGGATTTTAAGCATGCCTTGTTTAATGATTTGCACTGCTCTCTCCACCTGGCCGTTGGAGGCCGGCTTGAACGGTGACGTCTTGACGTGATTTATGCCGTGGTCAATTATAAAGTCTTGGAATTCTGAGCTGGTGAAGCACGGACCATTGTCACTGACCAATATGTCAGGGATTCCGTGCATTGCAAACATGGTTGCGAGGCTCTCCACAGTGGTGGAGGGTGTGCTCGAGTTTAAAATGGTGCATTCGACCCACTTTGAAAATGCATCTACAACTACGAGGAACATTTTGCCCATGAATGGGCTCACATTGTCTACATGCACCTGCGACCACGGTTTGGTAGGCCAGGGCCAGGGGCTCAGTGGAGCCTCCCTGGAGGCATTGCTGAGTTGGGCACAAATGGTGCACCTTCGGACGCAGAGCTCCAAGTCCGCGTCAATACCAGGCCACCAGACGTGGGATCTGGCTATGGCCTTCATGAGAATGATCCCTGGGTGCTCGCGGTGGAGCTCCCGGACAAATGCCTCTCTGCCTCGCAGAGGCATGACTACTCGGCTGCCCCACATCAGGCAGTCTGCTTGTAGTCGTAGCCTGTGAAAGGGTTTTAATTCCTCGGGGCAGGCATCGCGAGCCTCTGCCCAGTCACCGGTTAGGACACATATTTTTACTAAGGATAACATGAGGTCGCTGGCCGCCCAGGCTCTGATTTGGCGAGCCGTCATGGGCGAACCTATGGACTCAAAGGCATTGATTGCCATGACTATCTCACAGTCCTGTTTGTCAGATCCTTCCGTGGTCGCCAGGGGTAGCCTGCTGAACGCGTCGGCACAGTTGTCTGTGCCTTATGGTATAGTCGTAGGACGCCAGCATGAGTGCCCACCGTTGAATTCGCGCCGAGGCGTTGGCGTTTATTGCCTTGCTCTCAGATAGGAGGGATGTGAGGGGCTTGTGGTCGGTTTCTAATGCGAACTTGGCCCCGAAAATATATTGGTGCATCTTTTTGACACCGTACACGCACGCAAGCGCCTCCTTCTCTACCATTCCGTACCCGCGCTCTGCCCGCGAAAGTGACCTGGAGGCATAAGCTATGGGTTGTAATTTGCCCGCACTATTGACATGTTGCAAAACGCACCCGACCCCATACGCTGACGCATCGCATGAGAACTAGCTTTTTACCTGGGTCAAAGAAAGTCAAAACACTGTTGGAACACAGAAGGTTGCGTGCCTTATTGAAGGCGCGTTCCTGGGCGTCCCCCCAAAACCAATCGCACCCCTTCCTGAGTAGCACGTGGAGAGGCTCCAGCAGCGTGCTTAAGTTCTACATAAAGTTCCCAAAGTAATTGAGTAGCCCGAGAAAGGCGCGCAGTTCTGAGACATTCCGGGGCCTGGGTGCCAGGCGAATTGCTTCTGTTTTGGACTCTGTTGGGCGGATTCCATCAGCAGCAATCCTTCTGCCCAAAAATTCAACCTCGGGTGCGAGAAACAGGCACTTGGATTTCTTGACTCGTAGGCCTACCCGATTCAACCGCTTTAGTACTTCCTCCAAATTACGGAGATGGGAGTCAGTGTCCCTGCCTGTGATAAATATGTCATCTTGAAATACAACCGTCCCGGGATGGACTTGAGCAGACTCTCCATGTTGCGCTGGAATATGGCAGCTGCCGACCTGATGCTGAATGGGCATAGATTGTACATGAAAAGGCCTCGATGTGTGTTGATGGTGGTGAGTAGCTTGGATTCCTCGGTCAATTCTTGCGTCATATACGCAGATGTGAGGTCTAATTTTGAGAAAAGTTTACCTCCAGCCAATGTGGCAAATAAGTCCTCCGCTCTGGGCAGTGGGTACTGGTCCTGTAGGGAGACTCTGTTTATGGTAGATTTGTAGTCCCCACAGATTCGTACGGATCCATCAGGCTTCATGACAGGGACGATGGGACTTGCCCAGTCGCTAAATTCCACAGGCGATATAATGCCTTCCCGCAGAAGCCTGTCTAGTTCGTGTTCAATCTTTTCCCTCATCACATAGGGTACAGCTCTGGCCTTGTGATGGACCAGTCTAGCATCCTGTGTGATGTAGATTTTGACTTTGGCCCCTTTGAAAGTGCCCACACCTGGCTGAAAGTGATGTTCAAATCACTTTATAACTGTTGAGCAGGAGGTCCGTTTCTCTAATGACATGGCATGGACATCATCCCATTTCCAGTTTAGTTTTGCCAGCCAGCTTCTCCCCAGCAGTGCTGGGGCGTCTCCGGGGACAATCCACAGGGGAAGTCGGTTCACTGTCCCTTTGTGTGTGACAGAGAGCATGGCGCTGCCGAGGACTGGTATGATTTCTTTGGTATAGGTCCTTAGTTTGGTGTCGACCCTTGTGAGTTTTGGTCTGTCTCTTATGCGGCCACTGTTGTTCAAATTGTTGAGCGCCCATGAGAGATTGTCTTGCTCCCGTATCCAGCTCCATGTTGACAGATATCCCGTTGAGTAGGACCCTCATCATTATAGGAGGCATCCTGTTGTTGGAGCAGCGGCCATTGATTGTGTTGACCCGCTGTACATCGGTGTCCCGGGTACTGTCCCCACCATCTTCTGGTCCGCTTTCCGACCCATCCGAATCGTATACCAGCCGAGCTGCCGTTTTTTTTGCACATGCGGGCCAAATGCCCTGTATATTCACAATTTCTGCAAACAGCCTGCTGAAATTGACATCCCCTTGATTGAGTGCCCACCCCCACACCTCCAGCACAGACCCGTTCCATTGTTCACAGTGTCCCCAAAGAATGAGCTGCGTCTGGCTGATCTCTCGAGCTTCTCTCAGTTTGTAGTTGATCGCTCGCATGGTGGGTTGATGAGGTGTGAACGGCCGTTCCTGTGGCCCTTGATGGCTTCTGCCTGTTCTCCCGGTTTTGTCTGTGTGTGGGGGTAGCAACTTGTTTAGTGCTGTGAACTTCTTGTTCCGATATTTTGTTAGTTGTCGTACCTGCATCGTAAATCAACCTCGTTTCTTCTTCCCCTACCAAGAATGTGCAACCAGTGCTGCTGCCTCTAAGGTCAGGTTCTTGGTCTCTATGAGCTTTCGGAATATGCCTGCGTGGCCTATTCCTTCAATGAAAAAGTCTCTCAGCATTTCTCTCCTCAGTTCATCGGAGAACTCACATAAACTAGCCAACCTCCGAAGTTCCACCATGAAGTCGGGTATGCTCTGGCCCACACAGCATCTGTAGTTGTAGAACCTGTGTCTGGCCATGTGTAGGCTGCTCGCTGGCTTCAGGTGGTCTCTTACCAGTGTGCTCAATTCTTCAAACAACTTGCTTGCTGGTTTCTCGGGTGCCAACAGATCCTTCATTAAAGCGTATGTTTTCGAGCCACAGCTGGTCAAGAGATGGGCTCTTCTCTTGTCTGCCTTATCGTCGCCTAACCAGTCTTTGGTTACAAAGCTTTGCTGGAGCCTTTCTATAAAGTCCTCCCAATTGTCTCCCGCATTGTACTTTTCATCTGATCCGTTGTTCGCCATTCTGTGGATTCTGTAATCCCGTAACTCGTCGCCACTGTAAAGTCCTGTCCCCTCAGTACAGATTCACACGAGGCATGTAGTGAAGTCAAGGTCACTCTGGACCTGCACCTTTATTTCACAGCTCTGGAATGTTGCACTTGCCTGAGACCTGTCCTTATATACCCGTCTCTTGCAAGTGCACCCCTGGTGGTAAGGTATGCTGGTGGTTACAGGTCATATCTTATTACAGTCATGTATAGCATGTTAGGATACAGTTATATATAATAATGTAAGATACATGACAACTCCGTTAACAGTCTTGCTCTCATTCCTGCTGCTGTGAGTGAACAACAACTCGCATTTATGTCGCACAGAAATTTTCCAAGATGCAAATTTCTCCCGAAACCTCTCCGTCTCTCTACCTCTCTTTAACACCTATCTCTTTGACCAAGATTTTGCTCACCTGTCCTAATATCTAATTATATGGCTCAGTGTCAAATTTTGTTTGATAACGCTCCTGTGAACTGCTTTGGGATGTTTTACTGCATTAAAAGGTATTGTATAAATACAAGCTGTTATTAAAATCCACCTTTTTGAGCAATACTTGTCTCTGTGAAGCACCTTGGAACATTTCTGTGCTATGCTATGATGTTGCTTCACCAAATTACCTGCCCTACATTTAGACGGCTAAAGGCACGGCCGCCAAGAGTGGGTGAGGAGTCAGAGATCCAGAAGAGACCAGAATTGGAGGATAGCAGAGATCTCGGAGAGATGTAGGGACACTTGTTACAGAGTCCGATTCCTCACTGGGAGAGGCATCCAGGAACATTGAGTGGTGTGTACTGGTGATGTGTACAAGAGGTAACTGTCAGTGTCCCACTGCAGCCCAGGCTGAGCCCCACCCTGGGCCCTTCCAGTCTGTGCAGTTACCCAGTGACGCATTGGGGAAGAATTAGTTGAGGCGACTAGCATCGATGCATTTAAGGGGAAGGATATATTGATGGGGTTAGATGAAGAAGGGTGAACATAAGAACCTAAGAATTAGGAACAGGAGTAGGTCATCTAGCCCCTCGAGCCTGCTCTGCCACTCAACAAGATCATGGCTGATCTGGCTGTGGACTCAGCTCCACTTACCCGCCCGCTCCCCGTAACCCTTAATTCCCTTATTGGTTAAAAATCTATCTATCTGTGATTTGAATACATTCAATGAGCTAGCCTCAACTGCTTCCCTGGGCAGAGAATTCCACAGATTCACAACCCTCTGGGAGAAGAAATTCTTTCTCAACTCGGTTTTAAATTGGCTCCCCCATATTTTGAGGCTGTGCCCCCTAGTTCTAGTCTCCCCGACCAGCGGAAACAACCTCTCTGCCTCTATCTTGTCTATCCCTTTCATTATTTTAAATGTTTCTATAAGATCACCCCTCATCCTTCTGAACTCCAACGAATAAAGACCCAGTCTACTCAATCTATCATCATAAGGTAACCCCCTCATCTCCAGAATCAGCCTAGTGAATCGTCTCTGTACCCCCTCCAAAGCTAGTATATCCTTCCTTAAGTAAGGCGACCAAAACTGCACGCAGTACTCCAGGTGCGGCCTTACCAATACCCTATACAGTTGCAGCAGGACCGCCCTGCTTTTGTACTCCATCCCTCTCGCAATGAAGGCCAACATTCCATTCACCTTCCTGATTACCTGCTGCACCTGCAAACTAACTTTTTGGGATTCATGCACAAGGACCCCCAGGGAGGAGGCTCCTGTGGAGCATAAACACCTATGGACCTGTTGGGCCGAATGGCCTGTTTATGTGCTGTAAAGGGAGTGAAGGGTTATGGGGAGTAAGCTGGGAAGTGGAGCTGAGCCCAAGATCAGATTGGCCATGATCTTATTAAATGGCAGAGCAGGCTTGAGGGGCCAAATGGCCTATTCCTGCTCCTATTTCTTATGGTCTGATGCTATGTTCTTAAATACTATGTAGTTACTCCGGAAAGAAAGAAAGCAGAAATATTTTATAACAGTTGACTGATCGAACCCAGAGAGTTGTGGTACAATAATTTTCACCTGGTACAATGTTATCAATAGGGTCCTACAGGGGTCAGTATTGGGACTTAAAAAAAAATCTTTATAAATAATCTGAAGCTAGGAGTTACAAGCATAGTGGCTAAATTTGCAGATGGTACAAAACTGAAGGTGGTAGACTCCAAAACTGAACAGGATAATCTACAGAAGGAGTTGAATATACTTGGGAAATTGGACAGGCAGGTCCAAGATGAAAGTCAATGTAGAGAAATGCAAAATGCTTCACATGGTGACAAAAATCCAGGGATTTTTACGTAAATGGAAAGAAAATAATGTGCATGTAAAATGCAAGAAATCTTGGACTCAGTCACTTGTTTCAGTACATTAATATCCATTTTTGATTTAAAAAAATCTGTTTTCAGTAATTTATTACAATAGGCCTTTACTGTGAATTTAAAGTGTGTTTTCTTTTTAAAAGCAGTCTCTCTCTATGGAGTGCATGATCAGATGAGTATTTTTCATTGGATGTTTCATGGATTAAGTAAATATACTGGGAGCAAAATTCCCCAGTTGCGCACCTCCCATTAGCACCTCCGTGGGGGCGTGAACGGAGTGCGAAAGTGTTTTGGCCCGGGGTGGGGGGGGCCCTACCAACTCCTGAAAAATTGCACGGGAGTTAGCAGAGGCACAAAAACATTAGCGTTGCGTCCCCACTGGTAGCATCCCAGGCCGCTGTGCCTCTGGTGATGTCATTGCCATGTGCAGCGACCTGTTTTCGCCCTGTGACAAACATTGGGCAGCCATTTTCTTTCCGCCAACTTACCGGTTGGCCCTTTCTCATCTGATTTCGTGAGGTTCGTGCCGCGATCACGCAGCCCGACATTCCGTTTCGTTGCCGGGCTACAGCTACGGCACCCCATTTGCCTGGTGGCCAAATGGAGGCCCATCAAAAGGCCTGCAGAGCTCGCAGCGTCCCTCCCCTTTAAAGGAAGGATCCGTGGAACACATAGTGCTCAGACATTCACCTGGGTAGCACTCCCGATCGCACCCTGAGAGGAAGTGGAGCGTGTGACATTGCACTCCAGTTGCTGTCAGGTGCGGTAAGCCCAATGTCGCTTCCGGGGCGGGACTTCTGCGCCGGGTGCAGAATGTCGGTCCTCGGAAAGGTTACCACCCCGAATCGGGGCGCTACGCCATTTCAGCCCCATTGTCTATTAGAATCCATCTTAAGATTCTGCCACTGGTTGCTACTGCCTGCTTTCTCCTATAAGAAATAGCAGGAGAAGGCCATACATGTTTTATATATTTGTTTTACATAGAATCATCGAATGGTTACAACACAGGAGGCCATTCGACCTGCAAGAGCACTGTAGTTAGTCCCATTCCTCTGCCCTTTCTCTGTAGCCCTGATTTTTTTTCCATTCAGGTACTTATTCAATTCAATTTTGAAAGCCACGATTGAATCTGCCTCCACCACCCTTTCAGGTCATGCATTCCAGATCCTAACCACTTACTGCATAATTAAGTCTTTCCTCCTATTGCCTTTGGTTCTTTTACCAATCACCTTAAATCTGCGTCCTCTGGTTCTCGACCCTCCTGCCAATGGGAACAGTTTCTCTCTACTCCGTCTGGACCACTCATGATTTTGAACACCTCTATCAAATCTCCTCTCAACCTTCTCTGCTCTAAGGACAACTACCCCAGCTTCTCCAGTCTATGCACGTAACTGAAGTCCCTCATCACTGGAATCATTCTTGTAATTTTTTTCTGCACCTTCTCGAAGGCATTCACATCTTTCATAAATTGCATTGCCCAGAATTGGACACAATACTCCAGTTGAGGTCGGACCAGTGTTTAATAAAGGTTCATCATATCTTCCTTACTTTAGAAACATAGAAATTTACAGTGCAGAAGGAGGCTATTTTGGCCCATCTTGCCTGCGCTGGCCGACAAAGCGCCACACGGCCCTCGGTCAGCAGCCCTGAAGGTTACATATAAACCTATGAACAATGAACAATGGCGGACAGGTAAAGAGCATCCGGCCCAACCAGTCCGCCCCACACAACTGTGATACCCCATGTATCGCAACATTTTACACTCCACCCCATCCAGAGTTATGCGATCTCCTGGGAAGAGGCAAAAAAACAGATAAAAACCCAGGCCTATTGGGGAAAAAAATCTGGGAAAATTCCTCTCTGACCCATCCAAGCGATCGAAACTAGTCCAGGAGACCACTCTGGCAGTATAAGATTTCCTGAAGTACTTACCATCATATCTGTGCCAGCCAACAAGAGTTTATCCAGTCTAATCCCACTTACCAACTCTAGATCCGTAACCCTGCAGGTTACGGCACTTCAAATGCCTATCCAAGCACCTTTTAAATGTAGTGAGGGTTTCTGCCTCTACCACATTTCTAGGCAGTGAGTTCTAGACCCCCATAACCCTCTGCGTGAAGCGTCCCCTCAAATCTCCTCTAAACCTTCCACCAACCACCTTCAACCTATGCCCCCTTGTAATTGACCGCTCCACCAAGGGAAATAGGCCCTTGCTATCCACTATATTCAGGCCCCTCAAAATGTTACACACCTCAATGAGGTCTCCCCTCAGCCTCATCTGTTCCAAGGAGATAAACACATAGCTAAGATTCTCCATTCCAGGCAGCACCCTCGTAAATCTCCTCAGCACCCTCTCCAGTGCAATCTTGTCCTTCCTATAATACGGCGACCAGAACTGCCGCAGTATTCCAGCTGTGGCCTAACTAGTGTCTTATACAATTGAAGCATAACCTCCCTGCTCTTGTACACTATGCCTCGGCCAATATCATTTTGTATGCCTTCTGAACCACCTTATCCACCTACTTTCATGGATCTGTGGACAAGCACTCCAAGGTCCCTTTGTTCATCTACACTTCTAAGTGGCCTACCGTTTAATGTGTATACCCTTTCCTTATTAGCCCTCCCCAAGTGCATTACCTCACACTTCTCTGAATTAAATTCCATTTGCCACTGTTCTGCCCACCTGACCAGTAGATTGATATCCTCCTGCAGTCCATGACTTTCCTCTTCATTATCAACCACACAGCCAATTTTAGTATCATTTGCAAACTTCTTAATCATAGCCCCTATATTCAAATCTAGATTATTGATGTATATCATAGAAAACAAGGGACCCAGTACTGAGCCCTGCAGAACCCCACTGGAAACATCCTTCCAGTCACAAAAACATCCATCAACCATTACACTTTGCATCCTACCTCTAAGCCAATTTTGGATCCAACTTACCACTTTGCACTGGCTCCCATGGGTTTTTACCTTCGTGACCAGTCTGCCATGTGGGATCTTATCAAAAGCTTTGCGAAAGTCCATATACACTACATCATATTCACTACCCTTATCAACCCTCCTGGTAACCTCAAAAATTTCAATCAGGTTAGTCAAACACGATCTTCCCTCAACAAATCTGTGCTGACTGTCCCTGCTTAATCCTTGCCTTTCTAAATGTAGATTTATCCTGTCCTTAAGGTTTTTACCAAAAATCTTCCCACCACAGAGGTTAGGCTGACAGACCTGTAATTACTCGGCCTATCCCTTTTTCCCTTCTTAAACATAGAAACATAGAAAATAGGTGCAGGAGTAGGCCATTCGGCCCTTCGAGCCTGCACCGCCATTCAATAAGATCATGGCTGATCATTCCCTCAGTACCCCTTTCCTGCTTTCTCTCCATACCCCTTGATCCCCTTAGCCGTAAGGGCCATATCTAACTCCCTCTTGAATATATCCAATGAACTGGCATCAACAACTCTCTTCGGCAGGGAATTCCATAGGTTAACAACACTCAGGGTGAAGAAGTTTCTCTTCATCTCAGTCCTAAATGGCCTACCCCTTATCCTAAGACTATGTCCCCTGGTTCTGGACTTCCCCAACATCGGGAACATTCTTCCCTTATTTAACCTGTCCAGTCCCGTCAGAATCTTACACGTTTCTATGAGAACCCCTCATCATTCTAAACTCCAGTGAATAAAGGCCCAGTTGATCCAGTCTCTCCTCATATGACAGTCCAGCCATCCCTGGAATCAGTCTGGTGAACCTTTGCTGCACTCCCTCAATAGCAAGAACGTCCTTCCTCAGATTAGGAGACCAAAACTGTACACAATATTCCAGGTGAGGCCTCACTAAGGCCCTGTACAACTGCAGTACGACCTCCCTGCTCCTATACTCAAATCTCCTAGCTATGAAGGCCAACATACCATTTGCCTTCTTCACTGCCTGCTGTACCTGCATGCCCACTTTCAGTGACTGATGAACCATGACACCCAGGTCTCGTTGCACCTCCCCTTTTCCTAATCTGCCGCCATCCAGATAATATTCTGCCTTCGTGTTTTTGCCCCCAAAATGGATAACCTCACATTTATCCACATTATACTGCATCTGCCATGCATTTGTCCACTCACCTAACCTGTCCAAGTCACCCTGCAGCCTCTTAGCATCCTCCTCACAGCTCACACCGCCACCCAGTTTAGTGTCATCTGCAAACTTAGAGATACTATACTCAATTCCTTCATCTAAATCATTAATGTATATTGAAAAGAGCTGGGGTTCCAGCACTGAGCCCTGCAGCACTCCACTAGTCACTGCCTGCCATTCTGAAAAGGACCCGTTTATCCCTGCTTTCAGCTTCCTGTCTGCCAACTAGTTCTCTATCCATGTCAGTACATTACCCCCAATACCATGTGCTTTGATTTTGTACACTAATCTCTTGTGTGGGACCTTGTCAAAAGCCTTTTGAAAGCCCAAATACACCAGATCCACTGGTTCTTCCTTGTCCACTCTGCTAGTTACATCCTCAAAAAATTCCAGAAGATTCGTCAAGCATGATTTCCCTTTCATAAATCTATGCTGACTTGGTCCGATCCTGTCACTGCTTTCCAAATGCGTTGCTATTTGATCATTAATGATTGATTCGAACATTTTCCCCACTACTGATGTCAGGCTAACCGGTCTATAATTACCCGTTTTCTCTCTCCCTCCTTTTTTAAAAAGTGGTGTAACATTAGCTACCCTCCAGTCCATAGGAACTGATCCAGAGTCAATAGATTGTTGGAAAATGATCACCAATGCATCCATGATTTCTAGGGCCACTTCCTTAAGTGCTCTGGGATGCAGACTATCAGGCCCCGGGGATTTATCGGCCTTCAATCCCATCAATTTCCCCAACACAATTTCCTGCCTAATAAGGGTATCCTTCAGTTCCTCCTTCTCACTAGACCTACTGTCCCCTAGTACAATCGGAAGGTTATTTGTGTCTTCCTTCGTGAAGACAGAACCGAAGTATTTGTTCAATTGGTCTGCCATTTCTTTGTTCCCCATTATAAATTCGCCTGAATCTGACTGCAAGGGACCTATGTTTGTCTTCACTAATCTTTTTCTCTTCACATATTTATAGAAGCAGTTTTTATGTTCCCTTCAAGCTTCCTCTCACACTCTATTTTCCCCCCTCTTAATTAAACCCTTATTCTTCCTCTGTTGAATTCGAAATTTCTTCCAGTCCTCAAGTTTGTTGCTTTTTCTAGCCAAATTATATGCCTCTTCCTTGGCTTTAACACTATCCTTAATTTCCCTTGTTAGCCATGGTTGAGCCACCTTCCCTGTTTTATTTTTACTCCAGACAGGGATGTACAATTGCTGAAATTCATCCATGTGATCTTTAAATGTTTGCCATTGCTTATCCACCGTCAACCCTTTAAGTATCCTTTGCCATTCTATTCTAGCCAATTCACACCTCGAAGTTACCTTTCCTTAAGTTCAGGACCCTAGATTCTGAATTAACTGTGTCATTCTCCAGCTTAATAAAGAATTCTACCATATTATGGTCACTTTTCCCCAAGGGGCCTCGCACAACAAGATTGCTAATTAGTTCCTTCTCATTACACATCACCCAGTCTAGGATGGCCAGCTCTCTAGTTGGTTCTTCGACATATTGGTCTAGAAAACCATCCCTAATACACTCCAGGAAATCCTCCTCCACTGCATTGCTACCAGTTTGGTTAGCCCAATCAATATGTAGATAAAGTCGCCCATGATAACTGCTGTACCTTTATTGCACACATCCCTTATTTCTTGTTTGATGCTGTCCCCAATCTCACTACTACTGTTTGGTAGTCTGTACACAACTCCCACTAGTGTTTTCTGCCCTTTGGAATTCCGCAGCTCCATCCATACCAATTCCACATCATCCAGGCTAATGTTCCTCCTTACTATTGCATTAATTTCCTCTTTAACAAGCAACGCCACCCCGTCTCCTTTTCCTTTCTGTCTATCCTTCCTATATGCTGAATATCCTTGGATGTTGAGTTCCCAGCCTTGCTCACCCTGGAGCCATGTGTCCGTGATGCCAATGACATCATACCCGTTCACTGCTATCGGCGCAGTTCATTCATCCACCTTATTCCAAATACTCCTCGCATTGAGGCACAGAGCCTTCAGGCTTGTTTTTTTAAACACACTTTTCCCCTTTAGAATTTTGCTGTAATGTGGCCCTTTTTGTTTTTTGCCTTGGGTTTCTCTGCCCTCCAGTTTTACTATTCTCCTTTCTATCTTTTGCTTCTGCCTCCATTTTATTTCCCTCTGACTCGCTGCATAGGTTCCCATCCCCCTGCCATATTAGTTTAACTCCTCCCCAACAGCACTAGCAAACACTCCCCCGAGGACATTGGTTCCGGTCCTGCCCAGGTGCAGACCATCCGGTTTGTACTGGTCCCACCTCCCCCAGAATTGGTTCCAATGCCCCAGGAATTTGAATCCCTCCCTTCTGCACCACTGCTCAAGCCATTAGCAGTCCTCCAATCCTCCGGCATCATGCCTGAATCCAGAGGACTGGAAAATGATGGTCAAGGCCTCTGCTATTTCCTCTTTTGATTCGTTCAACAGCCTGGGATTCATTTCATCTGGGCCTGGGAACGTATCTACTTTCAAAGCTGATAAACCCCTTAATACCTCCTTTCTCAGTATGTTTATTTCATCCAGAATTTCACAATCCTCCTTGATAGCAGTATCTGCATTGTGCCTTTCCTTTGTGAAAACAGACTGAATATATTCATTAAAAACCATACCCACATCTTCCGCCTCCACACACAGATTACTCTCATGGTCCCTACCCTTTCTTTAGTTATCCTCTTGCTCTTAATATATTTATAGAACATCTTTGGGTTTTCCTTTATTTTACTTGCCAAGAATTTTTCATGCTCTCTCTTAGCATTCCTAATATCTTTTTTAATTTCACCTCTGAACTTTCTAAATTCTTCCAGAGATTCTACAGTATTTAGCTGTCGGTATAACAAATAAGCTATCTTTTTTTTTATCCTTCCCTGTAAGTCCCTAGACATCTAGGGGGCTCTAGAATTGTTATTCCCACCCTTTTTCTTTAAGGGCACGTTTGACTTGAGCCCTCCGGATCTCCTCCTTGAATGCCTCCCACTGTTCCGACACTGATTCATCTTCAAAGTAGCTGTTTCCAGTCCACTGTGGCCAAATTACTTCTCAATTTAGCAAAGTTAGTTTTTCCTCAATTTGGGACTTTTATCCCTGGTCTATCCTTGTTCTTATCCATAACTACCTTGAATCTGACCGAATTATGGTCACTGGCACCCAAGTGCTCTCCCACTGATACCCCTTCCACCTGCCCAACTTTATTCACCAAAACTAAATCCAGAACCATCCCCTACCATGTTGGGCTTGTTACATACTGATTAAAAAATGTTCTCTTGAATGCATTTTAGGAATTCCGCACCCTCTATACGCTCCACAGTATATTTGTCCCAATCACTATTAAGATAGTTGAAATCCCCTATTACTGACATATTTGCTCTTCTATCTCCCTCCCACTGTTTGGGGGTCTATAATACATGCCCAGCAGTGTGATCGCCCCTTTTTAACTTTTTCAGTTCGACCCATATGGCCTCATTTGATGACCCCTCTAACATATCATCCCTCCTCACAGCTGTAATAGTTTCTTTAATCAATACTGTGACCCCCCCCTCCCCATTTTACCCCCTCTCTGTCCTGTCTAAAAATCCTGTAATCAGCAATATTAAGCTGCCAAACCTGCCCCTCTTTCAACCATGTAATAGCTATGTCATACTCCTAAGTGTCTACCGGTGCTCTCAGCTCATCTGCCTTATTTGCTATACTCCTTGCATTGAAGTATATACCATTTAGCACAGGAAGACCTCCTTGATTACTACTTACTAACCCTTGTTTCGTCTTGTCTTACAGATTCACTCATTAGCACGTGGCACTGATAGTAACCCGGAGATTAGTACCTTTGCAGTCCCACCCTTTAATTTTTCTCCTAGCTCCCTAAACTCTGCCTGAAGGACCTCATCCCTCTTTCTACCTATGTCATTGGTCCCGTTGCGGATCATGACCTCTGGCTGTTCACCCTCTCTCTTTCCCCTCCCCCCAGGAAAGCAAGATGGACTCGGGTGGGGGAAAACGACTCCTGCACTACCTGCCTAGTGTTGTTCCTCCCATGTGGTAGTCACCCACTTCACCTTTGCCTGCACGCTTTTAAGCTGCGGGGTAACCGGCTTCTGAAATGTGCTATCCACGTAGCTCTCAGCCTCGCTGATGCACCGTAGTGACTCCAGTCGCTGCTCAAGCTCCGAAATGCTGAGCTCGAGTAATTGAAGCTGGATACACCTCCTACACACGTTTGTCTAGGCTGCGCGAAGCATCCAGGACTTCCCACATGCCGCAGGACATGCACTCCACAGGATTGAGCTGCCCTGCCATCCCTCTAATTAGACTTATTTGTTATAAAACTTTATACTACTACTACTACAACAGAGGATCAAGATGTTGAATCAGTTTGGGTGGCAATAAGGAATAATAAAGGGAAAATGTCACTGGTGGGCATAGTCTATAGGCCCCCTAACGGTAGCTACACTGTCGGACGGAGTATAAATCAAGAAATAATGGAAGCTTGTAATAAAGCAATGTCTATAATCATGGGTGATTTTAACCTTCATATTGATTGGCCAGAGTATCCTTGAGGAAGAGTTCATAGTACATTTGGGGTGGTATCCTTGAACAATACATTGTGGAACCAACCAGGGAGCAGGCTCTCTTCAATCTAGTACTGTCTAATGAGGCAGGATTAATAAATGATCTTGTAGCAAAAGATCCTCTAGGAATGAGTGACCATAACATGGTTGAATTTCAAATTCAGTTGGAGGATGAGAAAGCTGGTTCTCAAACCAGGATCCTAAGCTTAAATAAAGGACACTATGAGGGCAGAGTTGGCTAAAGTGGACTGGGGACGGTTGATGAGCAGTGGCAGACATTTAAGGAGATATTTCATAACTTGCAACAAAAATATATCCCAATGAGAAGGAAAGACTGTGAGAAGGGATAACCATCCATGGCTAACTAAGGTAATAAGGGGTGGTATCAAATTGAACACAAGGGCATACAATGTGGCCAAGACTAGTGGGAGGCCAGAGGATTGGGACATTTTTAAAAGCCAGCAAAGAATGACTAAAAAAACTGATAGAGAGGGAAGGTAGATTATGAAAGTAAACTAGCACAAAATATAAAAACAGATAGTAAGAATTTCTACAGGTACATTAAAAAGGAAAAGAGTGGCTAAATTAAATGTTGATCCCCTCGAGGATGAGATTGGGGAATTAATAATGGAGAACAGGGAAATGGCAGAGACGTTGAACAAATATTTTGTATCCGTCTTCACGGTAGAAGATATTAAAAATATCCCAATAGTGGATAATCAAGGAGCTATAGGGATGGAGCTATGCAAGCTATACAAGTACTACTTCATCACTGATGAAGTAGTACTTGGTAAAATAATGGGACTAAAGGTGGACAAGTCCCCTGGACCTGATGGCTTATATCCTAGGGTCTTAAAAGAAGTGACTGCAGAGATAGTGGATGCATTGGTTGTAATCTACCAAAATTCCCTGGATTCTGGGGCGGTCCCAGCAGATTGGAAAGCCATAAATGAAACACCTTTATTTAAAAAAGGAGGCAGACAAAAAGCAGGAAACTATAGACCAGTTAGTCTAACATCGGTCGTTGGGAAATTGTGGAGTCCATTATTAAGGAAGCTGTAGCGGGACATTTGGAAAAGCATAATTCAATCAAGCAGAGTCAGCATAGTTTTATGAAAGGGAAATCATGTTTGACAAATTTGCTGGAGTTCTTTGAGGATGTAACAAATAGGGTGGATAAGGGGGAACCAGTGGATGTGGTGTATGCAGAAGGCATTCAATAAGGTGCCACATCAGAGGTTACTGCACAAGATAAAAGCTCACGGGGTTGGGGGTAATATATTAGCATGGATAGAGGATTGGCTAACTAACAGAAAACAGAGTCGGGATAAATGGGTCATTTTCCAGTTGGCAAACAGTGACTACTGGGGTGCCGCAGGGATCGGTGCTGGGTCCTCAACTATTTACAATCTATATTAATGACTTGGATGAAGGGACAGAGTGTAATGTAGCCAAGTTTTCTGATGATACAAAGGTGGGTGGGAAAGCAAATTGTGAGGCGGACACAAAAAATCTGCAAAGGGATATAGACAAGCTAAGTGAGTGGGCAAATATTTGACAGATGGAGTATAATGTGGAAAAATGTGAGGTTATCCATTTTGGCAGAAATAATAGAAAAGCAAATTATAATTTAAATGGAGAAAAATTGCAAGTGCTGCAGTACTGAGGGACCTGGGGGTCCTTGTGCATGAAACGTAAAGGGCCCAAGTTTCCACACGATAAAAAACGGGCGCCCCTCCGAGCTGGGCGCCCGTTTTTCGCGCCTAAAACGGCGCCTAAAAAAACCCGCGCTATTCTCGAGCGCCCTGCAGCTCCTTGTCTGCCTGGCGTGGCGCCCAGGGGAGCGGAGCCTACACTCGCGCCGATTTTGTAAGTGGGAGGGGGCGGGTACCATTTAAATTAGTTTTTTTCCTGCCGGCAACGCTGCGTGTGCGCGTTGGAGCGTTCGTACACGCGCAGTGTGAAGGAAACATTGGCACTCGGCCATTTTTGTAGTTCTTTGCAGCTGTTTAATTTTTGAACATTTTTTAATAAAAGCACATTGCCATCAGCACATTAGCACTGAGGCTTCTTGCAGCAAGCCTCAGAAAGTTGAGGCAGCCGTTTCCCTCGTCGGGAACGAACGGAACGGCTCTCCCCCCCCCCCCCCCCCGCAGGAACGAACGATGGCTGAAGCACTTTCACATAGGTAGGAAGATGGTTTATTTAATCTTTTCTTTGCTTATAAATGTTTATTCAGATTGGATTTATTTGTATAATATTTGTAGAAGTATAAATAAGGATTTATTATAGAATTTAATGACTTCCCTTCCCCCCCCTCCCCCCCCCCACCTCGTTCTGGACGCCTAATTTGTAATCTGCGCCTGATTTTTTAATGTATAGAACAGGTTTTTTCAGTTCTACAAAAATCTTCACTTGCTCCATTCTAAGTTAGTTTGGAGTATGTTTTCACTGTGGAAACTTTGAAATCAGGCGTCAGTGGCCGGACACGCCCCCTTTTGAAGAAAAAATTCTGTTCCAAAGTAGAACTGTTCTACCTGACTAGAACTGCAGAAAAAAAAATGTGGAGAATTACGATTTCTAAGATAGTCCGTTCTCCACCAGTTGCTCCTAAAAATCAGGCGCAAATCATGTGGAAACTTGGGCCCAAAATATTAGTATGCAGGTACAGCAAGTAATCAGGGAGATAAATGGAATGTTGGCCTTTATTGCAAGGGGGATGGAGTATAAAAGCAGAGAAGTTCTGTACAGGGTATTGGTGAGATCACACCTAAAGAACTGCGTACAGTTTCGGTCTCCATATTTAAGGAAGGATATACTTGCATTGGAGGCTGTTCAGAGAAGGTTCACTAGGTTGATTCCAGAGATGAGGGGGTTGACGTATGAGGATAGGTTGAGTAGGTTGGGCCTATACACATTGGAGTTCAGAAGAATGAGAGGTGATCTTATTGAAACTTATAAGATAATGAGGGGGCTTCACAAGATGGATGCAGGGAGGATATTTCCACTCATAGGCGAAACTAAAACTAGGGGACATAGTCTCAGAATAAGGGGCCACCCATTTAAAATTGAAATGAGGAGGAATTTCTTCTCTGAGGGTTGTAAATCTATGGAATTCTCTGCCCCAGAGAGCTATGGAGGCTGGGTCATTGAATATATTTAAGGCGGAGAGAGACAGACTTTTGAGTGAAACGGGAATAAAAGGTTATGGGGAGTGGGCGGGGAAGTGGAGCTGTCCATGATCACATCAGCCCAACCATGATCTTATTGAATGGCGGCACGGGCTTGAGGGGCCAAATGGCCTACCCCTATATCTTATGTTCTTATGTTAAAAGAGAAAGAGAGATACTTATTAACCAGCCATTCACTTACCTGCCCAGACGAGGACTGACGCGAGCAGAGGTCGTAAATGCAGTTTGGAGCCGAATCCTGAATCAGCGAGGCGCAGGGGAGTAATGCACTTTTGCACTCTATACCTCTATTTTTGAAGCTCAGTATCCCATATGCTTTTTAAAATCGCTTTCTCAACCTGCCCAGCCATATTCAACGATTTGTGCACATATCTGTTTTGTTTAAATAAGTTAGAGTTTGGTGCCGACATTGGTTCAGCTGAAGTGGCCTTCACTGCCCAATAGCTCAACGTTGTAACTTACCCTAAGATGGCCAGCACCTCAGCGAGAGGGCACAGAAGGGGAAAGAAAGAGCAAAATCTAGCTCCATTGGAATCCAAAACTCAAACAACTCATGAAAAATTATTTTTTCTGTAAAACAAAGAGGCTCAACAAAATAAAATTGCTGACAAAATTGATTGTGCAGCTGGAAACCATTTTAAAAGCCTTAGTTAGGCCAAGATGGAAAGTACAATTTTGTAATACCAGTAGGAGTTACAATTCCCTTGGAACGCCCTAAACCACAGTACTGAGTGTATTCAGTGACATTTAAGGCAACGACTTGGAACACAAAGTTTCCTCAATACTGACACAGAAAAGCACTGCGCCACCTTGTGGTACAATACAGCACATAACTACAATCTGACAGAAGCATCGAATTGCAAGAGCCATGGTCTGTAGTTTCATAAAGCAATAAAATCTGTTTAAAACTAAGATCCAGGATGTAAAACTACTGTTATCACATAAAAAAAGATTTAAACAAGAATAATAAGGATAATTTGAGGCTTTGGGTACTAAATTATGAAAGGCTCAAGCAATTAAACTTATTTTACAGCTGAGAAGATGGAGGGGAAATGTGATACAGGTATTTTAAAAACAAATGCACTGTACTGATAAAGGGCATTGTTTGGAGGTTTAGAGTAAAGTGGAAAGAATCCCAGACCCTAGCAACAGGTCTACCCTTCCAATTCCCATCACTGCTGACCTGCCTGAACATAGAATACAAGAACATAAGAAATAAGAGCAGGAGTAGGCCATTTGGCCCCTCGAGCCTGCTCCGCCATTTAATAACATCATGGCTGATCTGATCTTGGCCTCAACTCCACTTCCCCACCCACTCCCCAAAGTCTATCTCCACCTTAAATATATTCAATGACCCAGCCTCCACAGCTTTCTGGAGTAGAGAATTCCAAAGATTTAGAACCCATAAAGAAATTCCTCCTCATTTCCATTTTAAATGGGCGACCCCTTATTCAGAAACTATGCCCCCTAGTTCTAGATTCCCCCACGAGCGGAAACATCCTCGTTGTATCTGATACGTCCTTACTACACAGTATAAATGCACACGAGGCCCATGCTTGAGAGAAGGTCAGTCTGTGACCTGTCCTTTATTTCTTAGCACTCAAGTGATGAAGGTGGGTGGAGCTTCCCCTTTTATACCTGAAGGTCCAGGTTAGGAGTGTCTCCCACCTAGTGGTCATTGTTTTCACGGTGTACAACTTAGGTCAGTTTATACATGGGTTACAATGCTGGTTGAATACATGACATCACCTCCCCCCCAAAGTCTTATTGGGATCACAGGTTGAGTCTCTCTGGTAGTTTACGCTCCCTTGTAGAGCGCCTGAGTTGGGGCTCCGGTTGTTGAGCGCTGGCCTGAGTGTCTGCTGTTTGCAGTGCCTCAGGCCTGTCCGGACTGCCCACAGTGACTGGGCTCTCCTCCCTTTGGTTCCGGTGTTTGGTCACCTGTGGTGGAGTGAACTCTATATCGTGTTCTTCCTCTGCTTCTTCTATGGGGTTGCTGAACCTCCTTTTTGTTTGATCCACATGTTTGCGGCAGATTTGTCCATTGGTAAGTTTAACTACCAGAATCCTATTTCCCTCTTTGGCAACCACAGTGCCTGCGAGCCATTTGGGCCCTACAGCGTAGTTGAGGACAAAAACAAGATCATTTACATCAATACATCGCGCCCTCGCATTCCTATCATGGTAGTGATATTGTGACTGGCGCCTGCTCTCGACAATTTCTTTCATGGTGGGGCGTATAGGGGATAATCGGGTTTTGAGCGTCCTTTTCATTAGTAGCTCTGCGGGTGGAACCCCTGTGAGCGAGTGTGGTCAGGATCTATAGGCCAACAGGAGGCGTGATAAGTGGGTTTGTAGGGAACCCCCTTGGAATCTGAGCATCCCCTGTTTGATTATCTGCAGTGCTCGTTCTGCCTGGCCGTTTGAGGCCGGCTTGAACGGTGCCATTCTAACATGGTTAATTCCATTGCCTGCCATGAAGTCCTGGAATTCAGTGCTTGTGAAGCACGGGCCATTGTCGCTGACCAAGATGTCCGGTAGACCGTGGGCGGCGAACATTGCCCGTAGACTTTCTACTGTGGCAGAGGATGTGCTTGAATTTAAAATGTCGCACTCGATCCATTTGGAGTAGGCGTCTACTACAACCAAAAACATTTTCCCCATGAAAGGACCTGCGTAGTCCACATGGATGCATGACCAAGGCTTGGTGGGCCATGGCCAGGGCTAAGGGGGCTTCCCTGGGCGCATGGCCCAGATGGGCACACGTGTTGCACCTGCGAACACAAAGTTCTAGATCTGCATCTATCCCTGGCCACCAAACGTGTGACCTGGCAATTGCCTTCATCGTGACAATGCCCGGGTGCCCATTGTGGAGTTCTCTGATGAACACCTCTCTGCCCATCTGGGGCATGACTACGCGGTTTCCCCACAGTAGGCAATCGGCCTGAATCGAGAGTTCATCCTTGCGCCTGTGAAATGGTTTAAATTTCTCAGGGCATGCCCTGTATGTGGCTGCCCAGTCCCCATTCAGGACACATTTCTTGACTAGAGACAATAGCGGGTCTCTATTTGTCCAGACTTTAATCTGACGGGCTGTCACGGGTGAGCCTTCGCTTCCGAAAGCTTCAACAGAAATGACCATCTCAGCACTATGCTCGGTAGCCCCCTCAGTGGTGGCTAGTGGGAGCCTGCTGAGTGCATCGGCGCAGTTTTCGGTGCCCGGTCTGTGCCAAATTGTGTAGTCATAGGCAGCTAACGTGAGTGCCCACCTCTGTATGCGGGCCGATGCGTTTGCATTTTATGGCCTTGTTGTCGGCCAAAAGGGACGTTAGGGGTTTGTGATCTGTCTCCAGCTCAAATTTCCTGCCAAACAGATACTGGTGCATTTTCTTTACCGCATATACACATGCGAGCGCCTCCTTTTCTACCATCCCGTAACCCCTTTCTGCCTGGGACAGACTCCTGGAGGCATAAGCTACCGGCTGTAACTGACCCTAGGGATTGACATGCTGCAACACACACCCGACACCATAGGACGACGCATCGCACGTTAACACAAGTTTCTTACATGGGTCATATAGCGTTAACAGATTGTTGGAACATAACAAATTGCGTGCTCTATTAAAAGCCCTTTCCTGGCTGTCCTCCCAAACATATTCGTGACCTTTGCGTAGGAGCACGTGTAGCGGCTCTAGCAGCGTGCTCAATTTGGGAAGAAAGTTACCAAAATAGTTCAGGAGCCCCAGGAACGAACGCAGCTCCGTCGTGTTACGGGGTCTGGGTGCTCTCTGGATTGCTTCCGTCTTGGATGCAGTAGGGCTGATCCCGTCTGCTGCTACCCTCATCCTCAGGAATTCTACCTCTGGAGCTAGGAAGACGCACTTCGCCTTTTTCAGTCGCAGACCTACCCGTTCCAGTCTGCGTAGCACCTCCTCCAGATTGTGGAGGTATTCTTCAGTATCGTAACCCATAATGAGGATGTCGTCCTGAAAAACCACCGTCCCTGGAATCGACTTGAGGAGGCTTTCCATATTTCGTTGGAAGATCACGGCGGCCGAGCGAATCCCGAACGGACATCTGTTGTACTCAAACAACCCCTTGTGTGTCGTGATGGTGGTCAGCTTCTTTGACTCACTCGCCAGCTCCTGGGTCATGTAAGCTGAGGTCAGGTCCAATTTTGAAAAAAGTTTGCCACCGGATAGTGTCGCAAAGAGGTCCTCCGCTCTCGGTAGCGGGTACTGGTCTTGGAGTGACACCCGATTGATGGTGGCCTTGTAATCGCCACATATCCTGACCGACCCATCCGCCTTGAGCACCGGCACAATCGGGCTCGCCCAGTCACTGAATTCGACTGGCGAGATGATGCCTTCCCTCAACAGGCGATCCAATTTGCCTTCTATCTTTTCCCGCATCACGTACGGCACCGCTCTGGCCTACTGGTGTACTGGTCTGGCATCCGGGTTTATGTGAATCACTACCTTGGCCCCCATGAAAGTGCCAATGCCGGGTTGAAATAATGAGTCAAATTTGTCCAGGACCTGTGAGCATGATACTCGCTCCACAGAGGAAATTGCATTGACATCGCCCATTTCCAGTTCATGACAGCAAGCCAACTCCTCCCCAGTAGTGCGGGACCGTCCCCTGGGGCAATCCAGAGTGGCAACCTGTTCTCCGAATCTTTGTGGGTCACGACTACTGTGGCACTGCCTAGCACCGGAATAATCTTTGTGTAAGTCCGTAGCTGTGCGTCAATCAATGATAATTTTGGCCTCCTGGCCTTGGATGCCCACAACTTTTCAAACTGTTTGATACCCATCAGGGACTGGCTGGCACCCGTGTCTAACTCCATTGATACTGGGATGCCATTGAGGAGCACTTTCAGCATTATCGGTGGCATCCTGGTGTATGAACTGTATACGTGCTCCACATGAACTCGCTGAACTTCAGCTTCCAGCGATTTCCCCCAGTGTCCATTTCTGCAATTTCTGCAGGTATTTTGCTCATCTCTGCAAACTCCGGCTGAATGTATGCCTCCGCACCTCCAGTATGAGTTGCGGTTTGAAACAAAAGGTCCCTTGCCAGTCGATCGTCCCTGACTGCCCCTGTTATTATCCTTGAGTGCACCATTAACAGGTGTTGATGGCCCCATTACTGGCCGCATTGTCCCTTGCAATGGCGTGAATCGCTGTTCAGCTTGCCATTGTCTCTGTCGAACTCCCCCTCTGGGTTCGACTACATGTTGGGGCATGCCTGACTGCCCTTGTCTGCCTGGAGAACTGTGTGCTGCTTTAACAATGTTGAATCTCTGTCCCAACCATTTCTTAACACAGTACCTCTCATCTGTTCTGCTAGTGGCCATGCTCGCGTGGTTTAAATCCCAGTTTCTTGTCGCCATTGATACGTCCTTACTACACAGTATAAATGCACACGAGGCCCATGCTTGAGAGGTCAGTCTGTGACCTGTCCTTTATTCCTTAGCACTCAAGTGATGAAGGTGGGTGGAGCTTCCCCTTTTGTACCTGGAGGTCCAGGTTAGGAATGTCTCCCACCTAGTGGTCAGTGTTCTCACAGTGTACAACTTAGGTCAGTTTATACATGGGTTACAATGCTGGTTGAATACATGACAGTATCTACCCTGTCAAGCTCCCTCAGAATCTTATATATTTCCAGGCCTGTTCAGGTATCGGATTAAAATCTGGCTGAGGGCTGATTTAGTCCTGAATTTCCAGCACCGAGCGGTGTCATTCTCAGGCCACCTTGACCTTCAGATTACCCCCACTCTCCAAGAGAATAGTCCTTAGTTGGTCATTATACAACTGGCAAGTGCAGGTTGAAACCATCAGTAGGAACCAGAAGCTGCTCACGAGTGACATGGTAAACAGCACACTCACCACAGAAGAAGTACATTGCCACAAGGTCCTGACCACAACATGGACTATGCCCCATAAATGCTCAAGTCCAGTGACACAGATCAGGTCCAGGCTTTGCCAACTGCTTAATGCAGGTCTTTGTGCGAGGGGCTTTATCAAGGGAACGTACCTGTGGTGAGTCGGACTTCCACTTCAGGACTCTGGGTGAGGGGCTAGTGTAGGCTGGAGCCCTGCATCCCCACAACAGTTTCCCCCTTTAGCCACAAATCCCTTCACAGCTTGGTCCTGGATCTCTCAAATAGGCCGTAGAAAGTCCTTCTGTTACACGCCTAGGAATTCAGAACTATAAAAGGGGAACTGTTTGGACATATGGCTCATCAACCACAAGTTTAAAACTGCGTGGGCATTGATGCAGAATAAACTTGTTGGAACAGATGACTCCTGTATCTTACAATCAATACTTTTATAATCTGCCATGAAAAGCCACCATATGCACTGCTTGGCACACATCACCATAGCATACTTGTTTTCCTAGAAAATTGACGAAATCATGTAATTGGATTTCCTGAGTCTTATGACACACTGATCTTGAATAAAGTCAAGTCTGGTCTGATACATTTCTCTCAAGAGCAAAGTTTAACCTGTTCCTCGATTACACTGCAGGCCTCCAGAACATAAAATACCTGCTTCACTACCCAAAAAGCATTTAAAGAACTGGTGACATTAGTGAGGTTCCTCAGTAGTTTAAAAAATAGGATCAATGGAAGCTTGAGGAACAGCACCTCATCTTTCGATTCGGCACTTTACAGTCATTCCAGACTTAATATTGAGTTTTTTTTGGATCAAATAACCACTGTTCCCATTTCTTTGAACAGGTGCAGGTAATGATTCTGCTGTCACCATTTACAGTCCATCTGGACCCATCGTTTGTTTCTTTTTGTCCCATTACCATCCCACTTTGCATGGCACTATCTTCCCTTTTATCAGCAAGAATAGAGGGCACAGAAATCAAGGGCAAAAATCTAAAAGGGCCACATTACAACATAATTCAAAAAGGACAAAGAGTGTTAAAAAATAAGCCTGAAGGCTGAGAGTCTTAATGCAAGGAGCATTCATAATAAGGTGGATGAATTGACTGCGCAGATAGCTGTTAACGGTTATGATGTAATTGGGATTACGGAGACATGGCTCCAGAGTAACCAAGGCTGGGAACTCAACATCCAGGGGTATTCAATATTTAGGATGGATAGACAGGAAGGAAAAGGAGGTGGGGTAGCATTACTGGTTAAAGAGGAGATTAACACAATAGCAAGGACATTAGCGTGGATGATATGGAATCGATATGGGTAAAGCTGCGAAATACCAAAGGGCAGAAAACGTTGGTGGGAGTTGTGTACAGACCACCAAACAAGAGTAGGGAGGTTGGGGATGGCATCAAACAGGAAATTAGGGACACGTGCAATAAGGGTACAGCAGTTATCATGGGTGACTTTAATCTACATATTGATTGGGCTAACCAAACTGGTAGCAATGCGATGGAGAAGGATTTCCTGGAGTGTATTAGGGATGGTTTTCTAGACCAATATGTCGAGGAACCAACTAGAGAGCTGGCCATCCTAGACTGGGTGATGTGTAATGTGAAGGGACTAATTAGCAATCTTGTTGTGCGAGGCCCCTTGGGGAAGAGTGACCATAATATGGTACAATTCTTCATTAAGATGGAGAATGACACAATTAATTTAGATACTACGGTCTTGAACTTAAAGAAAGAAAACTTCGACGGTATGAGACATGAATTGGTCAGGATAGACTGGAGAATGATACTTAAAGGGTTGATGGTGGATAGGCAATGGCAGACATTTAAAGATCACATGGATGAACGAGAACAATTGTACATCCCTGTGTGATGCAAGAATAAAAAAGGGAAGGTGGCTCAACCGTGGCTAACAAGGGAAATTAGGGAAAGTGTTAAATCCAAGGAAGAGGCATATAAATTGGCCAGAAAAAGCAGCAAACCTGAGGACTGGGAGAAATTTAGAATTCAGCAGAGGAGAACAAAGGGTTTAATTAGGAGGGGGAAAAGAGTGTATGAGAGTAAGCTTGCAGGGAACATAAAAACTGACTGCAAGCGCTTCTATAGATATGTGAAGAGAAAAAGATTAGTGAAGACTAATGTAGGTCCCTTGCAGTCAGAATCAGGCGAATTAATAATGGGGAACAAGGAAATGGCAGACAAATTGAACAAATACTTTGGTTCTGTCTTCACGAAGGAAGACACGAGTAACCTCCCGAAAATACTAGGGGACCAAGGGTCTAGCAAGAAGGGGAAACTGAGGGAAATCCTCATCAGTCAGGAAATGGTGTAAGGGAAATTGATGGCACTGAAGGCTGATAAATTCCCAGGGCCTGATAGTCAGCATCCCAGAGTACTTAAGGAAGTGGCCCTAGAAATAGTGGATGCATTGGTGGTCATTTTCCAACAGTCCATGGACTCTGGATCAGTTCCTATGGATTGGAGGGTAGCTAATGTAACTCCACTTTTTAAAAAAGGGAGCGAGAAAACAGAATTATAGACCGGTTAGCCTGACATCAGTGGTGGGCAAAATACTGGAATCAATTATTAAAGATGTAATAGCAGCGCATCTGGAAAGCAGTGACAGGATCGGTCCAAGTCAGCATGGATTTATGAAAGGGAAATCATGCTTGACAAATCTTGAGTTTTTTGAGGATGTAACTAGTAGAGTGGATAAGGGAGAACCAGTGGATGTGGTGTATTTGGACTTTCAAAAGGCTTCTGACAAGGTCCCACACAAGAGATTAGTGTGCAAAATTAAGGCAGATGGTATTGGGGGTAATATACTGACGTGGGTAGAGAACTGGTTGGCAGACAGGAAGCAAAGAGCGGGAATAAACGGGTCCTTTTCAGAATGGCAGGCAGTGACTAGCGGGGTGCCGCAGAGTTCAGTGCTGGGACCCTTGCTATTTACAATATACGTTAATGATTTAGACAAAGGAATTGAAGGTAATATGTCCAAGTTTGCAGATGACACAAAGCTGGGTGGCAGTGCGAGCTGCAAGGAGGATGCTAAGAGGCTGCAGGGTGACTTGGACAGGTTAGGTGAATATACTGCATCTGCCAAGCATTTGCCCAATGTGGATAAATGTGAGGTTATCCACTTTGGTAGCAAAAACAGGAAGACAGGTTATCTGAATGGTGACAGATTAGTAAAAAGGGGAGGTGCCTCGAGACCTGGGTGTCATGGTACATTAGCCATTGAAGGTAGGCATGCAGGTACAGCAGGCAATAAAGAAAGCAAATGGCATGCTGGCCTTCATAGCGAGGGGATTTGTGTATAGGAGTAGGGATGTCTTACTGCAGTTGTACAGAGCCTTGGTGAGACCACACCTTGAGTATCGTATGGAGTTTTGGTCTCCTAATCTGAGGAAGGACGTGCTTGCTATTGAGGGAGTCCAGCGAAGGTTCACCAGACTGATTCCCGGGATGGCAGGACTGACATATAAGGAAAGACTGGATCGGCTAGGCTTATACTCACTGGAATTTAGATGAATGAGGGGATCTCATAGAAACTTATAAAATTCTGATGGGACTGCACAGGTTAGATGCAGGTAGAATGTTCCCGATGTTGGGCAAGTCCAGAACCAGGGGTCACAGTCTAAAGATAAGGGGTAAGTCATATAGGACTGAGATGAGGAGAAACCTTTTCATCCAGAGAGTTGTGAATCTGTGGAATTCTCTGCCACAGAAAGTTGCTAAGTCCAGTTTGTTGGACATATTCAAAAGAGAGTTAGATGGGGCCCTTACAGCTGAAGGGATCAGGGGGTATGGAGAGAAGGCAGGGGTGGGGTATTGAGGTTCTCAGCCATGATCATATTGAATGGTGGTGCAGGCTCGAAGGGCTGAATGGCCTGTTCCTGCACCTATTTTCTATGTTTCTATGTTTCTAAATCACTCCTGCCTTTCACCCCATCACAGACTTTCCCTTTTGTTCTTTCTTCCCCTGCCTCTCTACTTGCTTAAAACTGGTTACATCTGTAACATTTTCCAGTTGTGACGAAAGGTCACAGACCTGAAACGTAAACTGTTTCTCTCTTCACAGATGTTGCCTGACCTGCTGAGTGTTTCCAGTATTTTCAGGTTAGATTTCAGATTTCCAGCATCCACCATCTAACCTCCCAGTTAACTATGAAGGATAATGACTTTCTCAACAATGTGGAAATGAATTTTTTAAAAAACAGCTTTCAATACTGGCATTTGTTAAATTTTAATAATTGTACAAACTATTTCCCTGCATACACATTTAAGAGAATAATGCCCCAAAACACTATATACAGTACATATATGGAGTGGAAAAATAAGCATGTTTTAGTAATGAGCAGCTTTTTGCAGATTATTGACAATACTTTGTAACAAGAAAACACTGTTCAAAAATAAAATTGTGCAAAATACTCATTGGAGATAGTACTATAAAAACACCCAGCACACAGGTGCAGATAGACTTAGTATTTTGTTTCAATAGAGAAATAGGAAGAACACTTTTTGCAGTATGTCAAAAGTATCATCTCTCTTCAGCTACATGTGGACATATACTCCCAATCTTCAGCCTGAAAGACAATTGTGCAAATTTAACATTCCAGTAATTCCACAGAATTTGTGCCGGCTCCCTTGGTCAGTTCTATTAAATCCCAAGTGAAATCAGTGGCTTATTTTCACAGTTCAGTGACAGTGCACATCTCCAGGGCAAAAATCTACTCAGACACTCCATTAGGCACTAAATAAATGTCTTGTTTGTAGTTATACATTTTATAGTCCCCATAAATGTAACATCGATTATTCATAATGTCAGCAAAAGTTAAATTATACATCTGAAGAAGAAGAAAACATATCCTCAGATAATACATCAGATGCAATTAGAAACTTAAGTTGGCTGCATTCACTTTTTGGCGCTTTCAGAATTGTGATTTTAAATGTCCACAATATATGTAGAATTGAAAATGAGCTTTTATCATTAGTAGGAATATCAACAACCACAAGCAACTGGCCACATGTCAGAGACAATGCCAGTTTCCCCAAAAGTGGACACAATCCCCAGCACTTTGGATCCGCACCAGATATTGGCTAATCCACTTCTGACTTGCTCATTGCGACGTATTCCAATCAGTTCTTCAGCAAAATGTCACATAAATTCACCACTGGTGGATCGAGAGGCACAACAGTTTAATTTATGGCGTTCATCACCAATATTGCTGTTGCAGTGAATTCTGAGCCAGTGTTGTGGTCTGAATGTACCTACCACAACTTCTGGAATTTTCCCTTTGGCAGAAATTTTGATAGAAATCAGATCTCCAAAAATGCAATCTATTTTTACAGCCTCTTTGTTAAAAAGCTATATTTAATAAAGCAATCTAGTATTTTTCAAATCACCATCAATGGTGTAGTTGATGCCTCATTCTCTGACTTGTCTTTCATTAGCTTAGTGGGAGAGAGGACAGAACAATGTGGAAGTCGTTCCTTCTTCATATCAATGACCTCCTTTATTCATCATCCAGCCTATCCACCTCCCCTCTACTCCAAGGCTCCACTCCATAGTCACAAACTTTCTTCATAATACACATCTCCAGTACACACAACTTCCATTCCTCACAGTGCAATGGTAATAAATCATTTCATCTTGATCTCCTCCATTTCTTATGCTGGGAGCAGTGAAAATTTGGCTTCTTTCACTTATTTAAAAACAGGTTCTACATGGGATAAATTAATTTTAATGGGTAGAAAAACAAGGGGGTGGAAGCCCGACTCCCTGATATGCATTTCTGTCACAAAGCTCTGCATCTGGAGTGCTGGATATGAACATTTATCATGTCCCTCTCAAGTCTAGCTCACAGCTACCATATCTTTCCATTGATGGCTTTACCTTTAGTCTTTCTTCATTTATCAACATGTTTACCCTCACCATCTCCTCTGATGGTGAAACCATTATTATAGCTGCCTGTCTTTTTTTGTGCAAAGTACTTTTTCCCTTTTCAACAACTCTTCAATCACTATGTTAAGAGCAATTCCCTGCAAGACCTGAATGCTGCTCCCCATGTCTGGTGATATTCTTTTAACATCCCTTTCTTACTCGTGTAAACAGTAAAAAAAAAAAAAAGAGCTTATAGGCAAACCTCCATCGCTATCTTTCTTGTCTTTACTTTTTACCAAGTCACACAATCCCGTTCTCCCAGCAGGAAAGCTGCGTTTGAAGGGTACCTGGGTCAGAGGAGGAGCTGCAACACTGCACTCCATGCTAGCACAGCTTCCCATCTGACATGAAATATCTTTCTCTGAATTTTACTAACCCGCAAATATGCCATCGCATTTGCTTTCCTCCCTATATCCTCTCTGTTGAAATCAAAACTCATTGCAGTCAACTGAAATGTTCTTTTCCAGGAAAAGACAAAATGATGAAACACCATGCTTCCAGCAGTGTATTAGTCACAGATACACTGCATCTTTAAAAACCATCCCACTACAGTATTCCTACAAGGTCTTTTCCTTAGAGCCCATTGTGAAATACGAGCAAGATAGTATCAGCATGTTGATCATGAGGTCATTGGTGATGAGGAAGAATGGATGTGTATGTCAAAAGTGTAAGAGGTGTTTACAGATCAATAACCTGTACATTGTTGTGTAGCTCATACATCCTGTAATCTGATCAGCATATTAATAGCATAATACATGCCTCCAATCTTTATTTTACAAACTAGTTTATTTCTTATTGTAATATTCTGATCCAAGTAATCGAGGTCTGTGACGCTCCTTAAACTGTTTGGGAGGGAGTTCTGGCACTGCTTCCTCTCCACGGTTGGGGTTGTGAAATGCAGGCTGTTTCTGTAAAGACAAAATATTTACTATTAACCAAAGGCTAAACTTCAAACATTCAATGATTAGTTTAATGCTCATTTCGCAAAAAAACCTAAAGAAGAAAGCCACACCATCTGGACAGTTTAAAAGTAACTCAACTAGTTAAAAGAAATAAGGTTATTATTGACATTTCCATTCGTTTCCTCCCTCATCTCCCACTAGCAGTGACTCCCGGTTCTACAGGAATTATATCGCCCGGCCTGAAAGTCCTGCCCCCGATGTGGAATTGGGCCGTACGTCCCTCAAAAGGAATTGGAGCGCTGCCTCTGGCACTTTGAGGGGTGCTCCCGGGGCAGTAGCACAGTGGTGAGTCCAGCGCTGCGTGGAACAGGCTAACGCTACAACGCCCCTTGCCTTCCATTAAAGGGGAGGGCCGCTGCACACTCTGCAGGCCTTTGGTGGCCACCACTGGGCCACATTAGACCGGGCCAGCAGCCTGGCATTCAAAACGGAATGCCGGGCTGCACGATGGTGGCCCGGTCGACGCTAGGGCCGCCATGATCGGGCCGGCCCAAGAGTCGACCAACAAATAAAGATGGCGGATGTCAGTCAGCTTCATGAACCGCGACGTTGCCATTGACATCCGCCCGCGCCAGCCTCGCGGCCCGCGGGGTATTAAGCGGTCGCCACGCATGCCGATGATGTCATCACTGGCTGCACGCCAGCCCGGGCCCAGTGCTGCTGGGACAGCGCCCCCCCTCACCCCACCCCACCCCAAAACCGCCAGGGCAATTTCCCAGGCAGTGTTAGCGGCCCCCCACGGGCGAAAACGCCATTGTGCTCTATTAGCGCCCCGCCAGAGGTGCTAACAGGGCTATAAAAAGGGGCAATTTCACCCCTTAGAATCAAGTCAACCCTCTGTGACAGACTTGGAAATTCAGTACCAGAATACAATTAATAATTGACCATCCAGTCTAACTCTCTAAAGGGACCAGTACAGGTAGACCCGTCACTAAAGCTAGGATTCTTTCTACACTGCTCCACATAATCCTGCGAATCAATGCCATAAGGATGGTCCTAGGTGGACAAGCAGAGGGCAGTTTAGGAGAGCTCTATGCTGTACCACTGCACACACTTGAGGATTATGAAGAATGCCTCCGATGTTGTGTGCCCAAGCTCTGGCAAATTGGGCACGTCCCAAAATGAATGCTCTCCATGTTCGAGAAATTCTACCTGTGTGAATTTGTGTAAACCGGCTTAGAATCCTTTAAATATGGTGATGAGACTTTGTGTATGTCAGACACCTGGCTGACCTAAAAAAGGCCAGAATCTGTAAATCCTAAAAGTTGGTATTGCCAGTCAATGTTCCCTTTAAGCTGCACAGCGCTCCAAAGATCCTACACAGGCAGTTTTTGCTGGCTTTTCAAATGGAAAAAATGCACTTATACAGTATTTAGAATGACCCGCACAAAAATTGCTACCAGTGTCATATTAAGGGTCATATATATATATATATATATAAATAAAACTAGTTCATCACAACTTCTTGTAATCATTTAATACATAAAAAGGGTTCTTTCAAGTTTTAATAAAATTCAATTTCTATGATAAACTCATATTTAAAATGCAGTTGCAGATGCTCTGATTGGGTCAATGGTCATACACAGCATGTCCAATTAATTTCAGTTTTACCATACACCGGCGACAAGTTTTGGAAAATCTCCTTTCTTTCCCAGTTGTTACAACCAAATTCCTTTTGAAATTTAACCAAAACCAGTCAAAATGGAAGAAAACACAGCAACCTCTTTGCTTTTACTCTCCATTTCTATTAATACTAAAATCCCGTGATAATCATTAAATTACATAATGATATCTAAAGCAATACTAAATATTTCATAGAATTGTGAAAAAAGTTGTATCAACACGGTCAAAAGGTAATTGGAAATTTGGTGATAATCAGTTTACGCACTGAACATTGTGTATTACTGAAGTGAAATATTGAAATCCAAATCTCTGGCTCAGATAAAGCAAGACCAACAGATATACATACCTCATGAACTTGCTGAATTTCCCTCATTGCTAAGCGTATTGATGGGTACAATCTTGGGAGTGTGCGTTTCCGTCCTTGATGCTCATCCTCAATGTAGTTCTCGGAATTAATTGCAGTTGTTTCCCCTGAAGCAGCAGCCTGATCCTTCCTCTCTGTGATCTTCCTCATGACTGGTGGTACTTGAGGCTGCATGGACAATTGTGACTCAGGTGGTACAAAAAGCTTAGACAGCTCATTGTGCACGCGATCATGAATCGAGATACCAGCCATATCATCAAGATTTGCACTTTCTTGTGGAATGATTTTCACCAAAAAGTTTCTGAGTTCTTCATAATCTGTCTCATTGTCACATTTCTAGAAGGGAAAAATTATTGTATTATTATACAATCGTTAAAACACGAGAAAGTTTAATCTAACTTAAAATAATAGTATACGTGGCATAAGTGTTGTAATGTATTTTAAGTATCAGTTCATAGTACAGATACTTTCATCAGAGTCAGAACGTTGTGGGCTTAAGTCCCACTCCAAGACCTGAGCACATAATCCAGGCTGACTTTTCAGTGCCTTACTTAGGGAGTGCTGTATTGTCAAAGGTGCCACCTTTTGCATTTGCTAAACCGAGGTCTCATCTGCCAACCCATGTACACTTAAAAGAATCCTGTGGCACAACTTGAAGAACACCACAAGAGTTCTACTGCTGTCCTGGCTAACATATGGGATGCTGGGCTTTACAAATATAAAAGCATGAAGTATAAAAGCCAGAAATTTATGCTAAACCTTTCTAAAACACTAGTTTGGCCCCAGCTGGAGGAGTGTGTCCAATTCTGGACATTATGCATTAGGAAGAACATGAAGGTTTTGGAGAGGGTACAGAAGAGTTTTACTAGAATGGTTCCAGGCTTGAGGGTTTAGTTATGTTGATAGACTGAAGAAGGTGGGGTTGTTCTCCTTAGAGTAGAGAAGACTAACAGTAGATTTGATAGAGGTGTTTAAAATCATGAAGAGTAAATAAAGAGAAACTGTTTCCAATGGCTGAAGAGTTGATAACCAGAGGACACAGATTTATGATTGACAAAAAAACCAGAGGCAACACGAGGATTTTTTTTTTTTTTTTACGCAATGAGTGGTTAGGATTTGGAATGCACTGCCTGATAGGGTGGAGGAAACAGATTCAAGTGGTTTTTGAAAAGGGAATTGAATAAATGCTTGAAGGAGAAAAATTGCCAGGATATGGGGAGAGAGCAGAGGACTGGGATTAACTGGATTGCTGTGTGAACGAGCCGGCACAGACTCGATGGGCCAAATGACCTCCTTCTGTGCCGTACTATTCTATGATAAAGCACTTCAGGACATCCTGGCCATATGATAGACGTTATACAAATCCAAGTTTTTTCTTTCTCAGTATATTATTAGTTTGAAGTTTCTTACTATTTGCTGTAAAACTCTGGACTCGAGCTTCAGAAATGAAAATCCTAGCTGTGTCTGACATTCAAAATAACTGCTCTTAAGGGGCGAGTTGTGCCTGTTCTTGCCCAGATTATTAGATAGGGTACTTTACTGTTGTGAATTAGTTGCTTTTTTCTAATTACTAAATAGTCAGTTTCTTAACGCAAAATAAAATACATTCTGGTACCGCATGTACATTATAAAATAGTTCAAGACAATTAGAGGAATGATTCTCAAATAATTAAACAATTACTTACCTGCCCACAAGGTGTAGTAAGTACTTCTATGAATGGCTGAATTCCAACAGTTTTGTAATACTCCACTAAGTCTGGTAGTGATGGGTGGGCCCTATCTTCTCCCAATATCACATACTTCCCATTTGGCTGCATTTCAATCATGTAGTGTCTGCACCGGTCTATACCTCTGAAATGTTTGAAACAAAAGCACACCAATAAGCAGCAAATACAGTGGTTACACTTGAATAGCCTTGTTCTCAATTTAGATTATCCAACCAGACAATTGAATTTTTAATTCTTTCCATTTTGACTGAATTGGGAATTTAAAATCACATTTACTGCCAGCCAGGTTAAAGTAGTAACAGTTAAACTAGATTAGTAATTACATGCATACAGCTTTACCGCTAAGAAAAATGGATAGACAGCACGGAGACAGCATCGGCCTCAAACTCTGACTGCGTTGGTACACACATAGTATACACCGTACCTCTGCAAAATAAACGTGCTATCTCCTAAATGAAGGGAACTCCTGTTAAGCAGAGACAGGTAGCATTTAAATCTATTTTAACAGAGACCAATTTTACAAATACAATTGCTTATATTAAATCAAATTAAATCTCCAACTTTTCCTCCCCTAGAAGTTGTTAACTAACTGGCGATTGTACTTGGCTCAATCTGAAACGGTGTTCTTGGTAATACAGTCACTTCATCTCAGCTACTACACAGGATTCTTCCCAACAGCCTCTTGTATAAATGAGTGGAGAGGGCAAATTTTACAAATGCACACTCTTAGCACAGAGCTTCCACTGCTAGGAGTAAATATTGAGAAATCAGAAAAAGGCTCAGATTTTCTGCCCACTGCAAGTGATTTGTTATTGCTCAGCCTCCAGCGTTTTCATCATCTAGGGCTTATTGTGCAAAATGCTGGCATTTGGACAACAAATTTGCACATCAGGTAGGCGTAGAATCTGTGGCAATTGCTGCAGAATGCAACGCTGTGCCAGATTACATGCCCTAATCGTTGTGGTCCAATATTCTGATATGCAAAGTTTCTTCAGGGGCTTGTGTATCCTGCCTTCTCTTCGCCTCACCACAGGTGGCTATACTTTCATGCCGAGACATATGTTCTGGAATTGCCTCCCGAAGCCCCTCTCTCTCTTCGGCTCCTTCCCCTCCAAGACTTTTCTTTTTAAAAAAAAACACTTCTTCGACCAAGCTTTTGGTAACATCTCTCTCTTGTGCAACACTTTAGGATATTTTTCTCCAATAAAAGTGCCATGATGAATGCAAGTTGTTGTATGCTACAATATTAACACAACATAACTTTTCTACTCCCCTCCAGTATACCTGTAGCATTGGCATTAGTTGTTAAAAAAAACTTAAGATAGGAAACAATAATCAAGTTCCTTAGAAGAGGCAAGTTGTAGGAAGGACCCCTGTGCACTACAAGTGAAGCTTAAGCAATGAATGCTAGTAGAGTTGAATATGTGGCTTGGCTATTCCAGTAGTACAGCAACTTAGCACCGCATTCAGAAAACTTACCGCCTTCATCCGCTGGTGAAAAAGTCCTCACAGAGAATAAACCTTGTTAGCCAAATACTTCTGCCATAATAATGTCCTTGCTGATAGCATCAGGAATCATTTCTGCTCTGGTCAGGACTATTACCTACTCTCTCAACTAAAGGATTTGCCATGAATTTTTAAAGAAGAATATAAATAGGTCAGAGAATCTTCTGGTAGTTGTAATACTATTTTAATTTATATAGCAGCGCATCACACAGTATTTCAAAATGCTTCGCACACACATTTTTGAATTCCATTAGCAAATAGCAATGAAATGAATGGCCTGTTAATTGGTCATATTGTTTGAGAAAACATTTTGCTTAGAACACGAGATGACCACCTTTACTCTTATTCAAATTTTGCCATGGGATCTTTAATATTTAACTGAACTTGGTTTAGAATCTCACTTTGTAATTTGTTTGTGTGTTTATCAAGGTGAGACATGTTAATGCAGAGAAGAGAAACTCGGAGAATCCTAGAACAGTTATAGCGCGGAAGGAGGCTATTCGGTCCATCGAACCCTGCTGACTCTCAGCTCATCCCCTGCCCTTCCCTGTAGCCCTGGAAATTTTTTTCCTTCAGATATTTATCCAAATCCCTTTTCAAAGATAAAATTGAGCCTGCCTCCACCACCCTTTCTGGCAGTGCATTCCAGATATTAACTACTCGCTGTTTTTACTTGCATCACCTTTGGTTCTTTTGCCAATCACCTTAAATCTGTGTCCTCTGGTTCTCGACCCATCTGCCAATGGGAACAGTTTCTCTCTATCTACTTTGTCCAGACCCCTCATGATTTTGAATACCCCGATCAAATCTCCTAAGTCTTCTCTGTTCCAAGGAGAACAACCCCAGCTTCTCCAAGTGTAACTGAAGTCCCTCATTCCTAGAATCATTCTCGTAAATGCTTTCTGCATTTTCTCAAAGGCCTTCACATCTTTCCTAAAGTGTGGTGCCCAGAATTGAACACAGCACTCCAGTTGGGGCCAAACTAGTGTTTTATACAGGTTCATCATAATTTTCACACTTTTGTACTCTATACTTCTATTTAGGAAGCCCAGGATCCCCTAAGCCTTTTTAACTGCTTTCTCAACCTGCCCTGCTACCTTCAATGATTTATGTACACATACCCCCAGGATTGTATAATTTAGTTTATATGTCCTCTCCTCATTCTTTCGACCAAAATGCATCACCTCACACTTTTACATAACATAAGAAATAGGAACAGGAGCAGGTCATACGGCCCCTCAAGCTTGCTCCGCCATTCAATAAGATCATGGCTGATCTGATCATGGACTCAGCTCCACTTCCCCGCCCACTCCCCATAACTCCTTATCCCCTTATCATTTAAGAAACTGCCTATTTCTGTCTTAAATTTATTCAATGTCCTAAGCTTCCACAGCTCTCCGAGGCAGCTAATTTCACAGATTTACAATCCTCAGAAAATAAATTTCTCCTCATCTCGGTTTTAAATGGGCGGCTCCTTAATCTAAGATCTAGTACTAGTCTCCCCCATTAGTGGAAACATCCTCTCTGCATCCACCTTGTCAAGCCCCCTCAATCTTATACGTTTCGATAAGATCACCTCTCATTCTTCTGAATTCTAATGAGTAGAATTTCCTCATAAGTCAAACCCCCTCATCCCCAGAATCAACCTTATGAACCTTCTCTGAACTGCCTCTAAAGCATGTATATCCTTTCGTAAACATGGAAACCAAAACTGCACACAGTATTCCAGGTGTGGCCTCACCAATACCGTATATTAGATGTAGCAAGACTTCCCTGCTTTTATACTCCATCCCCTTTGCAATAAAGGCCAAGATACCATTGGCCTTCCTGATCACTTGTTGTACCTGCATACTATCCTTTTGTGTTTCATGCACAAGTACCCCCAGGTCCTGCTGTACTGCGGCACTTTGCAATCTTTCTGAACACTGCGTTAAATTTCATCTGTCACATCTCTGCCCATTTCACCAACCTGCTGTCTTCCTGAAGTCTATCACTCTCCTCCTCATTGTTCACTATACTTCCAAGTTTTGTCTCCTCTACAAATTCCAAAATTGTGCCCTGTATACCCACGTCCAAGTTATTAATATATATCAAGAAAAGTAGTGGTCCGAGAACCGACCCATGGGAACATCACTGTATACCTTCCTCCAGTCCGAAAAACAACTGTTCACCACTACTCTGTTTCCTGTCACTTTGACAATTTCATATCAAGGCTGCCACTGTCCCTTTTATTCCATGTGCTTCAATTTTGCTGACAAGCCCATTATGTGATACTTCTTCAAACACCTTTTGGAAATCCATGTACACCACATCAACCGCATTATCCTCACCAACCCTCTGTTACCTCATCAAAAAACTCTTCCTATTTCAGAGTGTCAGCATTAAAAACAGTCTTAGGCAAGATAAAATTCAATCAGATATAGAGAACAGCTCCCTTTATTCTGCCCCAACAATGCGCCCCTACTACACCAATGTGAACATTTTTCTATTTCCCATAGGCCACTCTGTGGCTTCTGAGCAAGATTGCCAATTAGTGCTAAACTGGGGACAGTTTTGTGCTGTAGACCAATGCACATAGGAACTGCTCCAACTCATTTCCCGTAGGTGTGGGGAGGTTGCAGAGGTGAAATGCCAGTGTCCAAACCACTGTGCCACCCAGTTCCATCTGAATGACGACACCTGTAACAAAGCAGCATTCTCAATACTACACTGGAGTGTGAACCTTTTAGCTCAACCTTAGTATAAGACTTGATCTACAACGTTTTGATTCAGAGGAGAGAACAAAATCTAGGCTGACATTTCAGTGTAGTTACGAGGGAGTGCTGCATTGCCAGAGATCATATCTTTCAGATGAGACACTAACCTGCCTGTTGGGTGGATGTAAAAGATACCATAGCATTTTGTCCAAGAAGAACAGGGGATCCTGGCTAACATTTATTTCTGAACCAACACCAACAAAAAAAAAAAAATAGAATTGGCCATTATCATCATTGCTGAAAAAGGGAATTCGAGGGGCAAAGAGAGTGAATGAGAATAGATTAGTGGGTAACATAAAAGGAAAACCAAAAAAGTATTTTATAAATATATAAATAGCAAATAGTAAAAGTAAAAGGGCAGAAAACGTTAGTGGGAGTTGTGTACAGACCTCCAAACAGTAATAGTGATGTTGGGGAGGGCATCAAACAGGAAATTAGGGGTGCATGCAATAAAGGTGCAGCAGTTATAATGGGTGACTTTAATATGCACATAGATTGGGCTAGCCAAACTGGAAGCAATACGGTGGAGGATGATTTCCTGGAGTGCATAAGGGATGGTTTTCTAGACCAATATGTCGAGGAAACAACTAGGGGGGAGGCCATCTTAGACTGGGTGTTGTGTAATGAGAGAGGACTAATTAGCAATCTCATTGTGCGAGGCCCCTTGGGGAAGAGTGACCATAATGTGGTGGAATTCTGCATTAGGATGGAGAATGATAGTTAATTCAGAGACCATGGTCCAGAACTTAAAGAAGGGTAACTTTGAAGGTATGAGGCGTGAATTGGCTAGGATAGATTGGCGAATGATACTTAAGGGGTTGACTGTGGATGGGCAATGGCAGACATTTAGAGACCGCATGGATGAATTACAACAATTGTACATTCCTGTCTGGCGTAAAAATAAAAAAGGGAAGGTGGCTCAACCGTGGCTATCAAGGGAAATCAGGGATAGTATTAAAGCCAAGGAAGTGGCATACAAATTGGCCAGAAATAGCAGCGAACCTGGGGACTGGGAGAAATTTAGAACTCAGCAGAGGAGGACAAAGGGTTTAATTAGGGCAGGGAAAATGGAGTACGAGAAGAAGCTTGCAGGGAACATTAAGGTGGATTGCAAAAGTTTCTATAGGTATGTAAAGAGAAAAAGGTTAGTGAAGACAAACGTAGGTCCCCTGCAGTCAGAATCAGGGGAAGTCATAACGGGGAACAAAGAAATGGCAGACCAATTGAACAAGTACTTTGGTTCAGTATTCACTAAGGAGGACACAAACAACCTTCCGGATATAAAAGGGGTCAGAGGGTCTAGTAAGGAGGAGGAACTGAGCGAAATCTTTATTAGTCGGGAAATTGTGTTGGGGAAATTGATGGGATTGAAGGCCGATAAATCCCCAGGGCCTGATGGACTGCATTCCAGAGTACTTAAGGAGGTGGCCTTGGAAATAGCGGATGCATTGACAGTCATTTTCCAACATTCCATTGACTCTGGATCAGTTCCTATCGAGTGGAGGGTAGCCAATGTAACCCCACTTTTTAAAAAAGGAGGGAGAGAGAAAACAGGGAATTATAGACCGGTCAGCCTGACCTCAGTAGTGGGTAAAATGATGGAATCAATTATTAAGGATGTCATAGCAGCGCATTTGGAAAATGGTGACATGATAGGTCCAAGTCAGCATGGATTTGTGAAAGGGAAATCATGCTTGACAAATCTTCTGGAATTTTTTGAGGATATTTCCAGTAAAGTGGACAAAGGAGAACCAGTTGATGTGGTATATTTGGACTTTCAGAAGGCTTTCGACAAGATCCCACACAAGAGATTAATGTGCAAAGTTAAAGCACATGGGATTGGGGGTAGTGTGCTGACGTGGATTGAGAACTGGTTGTCAGACAGGAAGCAAAGAGTAGGAGTAAATGGGTACTTTTCAGAATGGCAGGCAGTGACTAGTGGGGTACCGCAAGGTTCTGTGCTGGGGCCCCAGCTGTTTACACTGTACATTAATGATTTAGACGAGGGGATTAAATGTAGTATCTCCAAATTTGCGGATGACACTAAGTTGGGTGGCAGTGTGAGCTGCGAGGAGGATGCTATGAGGCTGCAGAGTGACTTGGATAGGTTAGGTGAGTGGGCAAATGCATGGCAGATGAAGTATAATGTGGATAAATGTGAGGTTATCCACTTTGGTGGTAAAAACAGAGAGACAGACTATTATCTGACTGGTGACAGATTAGGAAAAGGGAAGGTGCAACGAGACCTGGGTGTCATGGTACATCAGTCATTGAAGGTTGGCATGCAGGTACAGCAGGCGGTTAAGAAAGCAAATGGCATGTTGGCCTTCATAGCGAGGGGATTTGAGTACAGGGGCAGGGAGATGTTGCTACAGTTGTACAGGGCCTTGGTGAGGCCACACCTGGAGTATTGTGTACAGTTTTGGTCTCCTAACTTGAGGAAGGACATTCTTGCTATTGAGGGAGTGCAGCGAAGATTCACCAGACTGATTCCCGGGATGGTGGGACTGACCTATCAAGAAAGACTGGATCAACTGGGCTTGTATTCACTGGAGTTCAGAAGAATGAGAGGGGACCTCATAGAAACGTTTAAAATTCTGACGGGTTTAGACAGGTTAGATGCAGGAAGAATGTTCCCAATGTTGGGGAAGTCCAGAACCAGGGGTCACAGTCTAAGGATAAGGGGTAAGCCATTTAGGACCGAGATGAGGAGAAACTTCTTCACCCAGAGAGTGGTGAACCTGTGGAATTCTCTACCACAGAAAGTAGTTGAGGCCAATTCACTAAATATATTCAAAAGGGAGTTAGATGAAGTCCTTACTACTCGGGGGATCAAGGGGTATGGCGAGAAAGCAGGAAGGGGGTACTGAAGTTTCATGTTCAGCCATGAACTCATTGAATGGCGGTGCAGGCTAGAAGGGCTGAATGGCCTGCTCCTGTACCTAGTTTCTATGTTTCTATGAATAGTCAAAGGAAGGGTGGGACAGACTAGGGACCAAAAAGGAGATCTTTTTATGGAGGTAGAGCCAAGACTGAGGAAGTAAATGAGTACTTTGCATATGTCTTCATTAAAGAAAAGGATGCTGTCAATGCCAAAATAAAGGAAGAAGAAAAAGTGTCGGAGAGAAATTGGATGGGATAAAATTAGCTAAAGAGGAGGTACAGAAAAGGATGGCGACGCTCAAGGTGGAAATATCACCTGGTCCAGATGAGATAGATCCTAGATTGTTGAGGGAAGAAAAGGGGGAAGATAGCAAAAGCTCTTACTACAATCTTCCAATCCACCTTAGATATGGGAGCAGTGCCAGAGGACTGCAGGATTGCAAATGTTACACACCTGTTCAAAAAAGGGAGGGGTACAAACCTGAAAACTACAGGCCAGTCAGTTTAACGTTGGTGTTGGGGGAACTTTGAGAGACAATAATCAAAGACAAAACGAATTGACATTTGGAAAAATGTGGGTTAATAAATGACAGCCAGCACGGATTTATTAAAGGTAAGTTGTGTTTGACTAACTGGATTGAATTCTTTGATGAAATAATGGAGATTTTGATGAAGCTATTAAAGTTGATGTTGTGTATATGGACTTTCAAAAGACATTTATTAAATGCCACATAATAGACTTGTTAGCAAAATTGAAGGCCATGGGATTGAAGGGACAGACTGGAGGGAAGTATACAGTGGTGTTCCTCAGGGGTTGGTATTAGGACCACTGCCCTTTTTGATATACATTAATGACCTGGACTTGCATGTAAAGGGCATTATTTCAAAGTTTGCAGATGACCGTCTTCTCCCTGTGGCCGAGGAGCTCCTCCTGGAGTCACAGTATGTATTTTGTCCCCTCCGGGGCATAACGGACATGATTTTTGCAGCGCAACAGCTACAGAAAAACTGCAGTGAACAGTGCCAGCCCTTATACATGGCCTTCTTCGACCTTACAAAGTTTGACACTGTCAACCTCTAGGGGCTATGAAGCATCCTCCTCCATTTCGGAGGCCCCCAAAAGTGCGCCAACATCCTCCGCCTGCTCCACGACGACATGCAGGCCATGATCCTTATCAGCGGATCTATTACAGACTCAATCCACATCCAGTCCGGGGTCAAACAGGGCTGCGTCATCACCCCAACCCTCTTCTCAATCTTTCTCGCCGCTTTGCTCCACCTCTCAGTCAGCAAGCTCCCCGCTGGAGTGGAACTAAACTACAGAACCAGTGGGAACCTGTTCAACCTGCACCGTCTCCAGGCCAGGTCCAAGACCACCCCAACCTCTATCGTCGAGCTACAGTATGCGGACGATGCCTGCGTCTGCGCACATACAGAGGCTAAACTCCAGGACATAGTTGATGTATTTACTGAGGCGTACGAAAGCATGGGCCTTATGCTAAACATCCGCAAGACAAAGGTCCTCCACCAGCCTGTCCTCACCGCACAGCACTGTCCCCCAGTCATCAAGATCCATGGCGTGGCCTTGGACACCGTGGACCACTTCCCATATCTCGGGAGCCTCCTATCAACAAGAGCAGACATTGACGACGAGATCCAACGCCGCCTCCAAGTGCGTCATTGCAGCCTTCGGCCGCCTGAGGAAAAGTGTGTTTGAAGACCAGGCCCTCAAAACTGCTACCAAGCTCATGGTCTATAGGGCTGTAGTAATACCTGTATGGCTCAGAAAAATGGACCATGTACAGTAGACACCTCAAGTCGCTGGAGAAGTATCACCAACGACGTCTCCGCAAGATCCTACAAATCCCCTGGGAGGACAGGCGCACCAACATCAGCGTCCTTATCCAGTCCAACATCCCCAGCATTGAAGCACTGACCACACTCGATCAGCTCCGCTGGGCAGGCCACATAGTTCGCATGCCAGACATGAGACGCCCAGAGCAAGTGCTCTACTCGGAGCTCCTTCATGGCAAATGAGCCAAAGGTGGGCAGCGGAAATGTTACAAGGACACCCTCAAAGCTTCCCTGATAAAGTGCAACATCCCCACTGACACCTGGGAGTCCCTGGGCCAAAATCACCTTAAGTGGAGGAAGTGCATCCGAGAGGGCGCTGAGCACCTCAAGTCTCATCATCGAGAGCATGCAGAAATCAAGCAGGCAGCGGAAAGAGCGTGCGGCAAACCTGTCTCACCCACCCTTTCCCTCAACAACTATCTGTCCCACCTGTGACAGGGTTTGTGGCTCTCGTATTGGACTGTTCAGCCACCAAAGAACTCACTTCAGGAGTGGAAGCAAGACTCCCTCGATTCCGAGGGACTGCCTATGATGATGATGACATAATAGACTTGTTAGCAAAATTGAAGGCCATGGGATTAAAGGGACAGACTGGAGGATATACAGTTGTGTTCTCCAGGGATTGGTATTAGGACCTCTGCCCTTTTTGATATACATTAATGACCTGGACTTGCATGTAAAGGGCATCATTTCAAAGTTTTCAGAGGACATAAAACTCGGAAATGTAGTAAACAGTAAGGAGGATAGTAACAGACTTCAGGAGGGCACAGACAGACTGGTGAAATGGGCAGACATGTGACAGATAAAATTTAACGCAAAGAAATGATACATTTTGATGAGGAATGAGATCGGCAAACTAAAATAAATAGTACAATTTTAAAGGGGGTGAAGGAACAGATAGACCTGGGGGTGTACATACACAGATCTTTGATGGTGGCAGGACAAGTCGAGAAGGTTGTTAAAAAAGCACTCCGGGTCCTTGGCTTTATAAACAGAGGCATAGAGGACAAAAGCAAAGATGTTATGCTAAACCTTTATAAATCATTGGTTTGGCCTCAGTTGGAGTATTGTGATCAATTCTGGGCACTTTAGGAAGGATGTCAAGGCCTTGGAAAGGAGATTTACTAGAATGCTACCAGGATGCAAACTTCAGATATGTAGAGAGGCTAGAGAAACTGGGATTGTTCTCCTTAGAGCAGAGAAGGTTACGAGAAGAATCAATAGTGATGTTCAAAATCATGAAGGGTTTGATAAGAGTAAATATGGAGAAACTGTTTCCAGTGGCAGAAGGGTTGGCAAACAGCCGACACAGAATGAAGGTAATTGTCAAAGAGCCAGAGGCGAGATGGGGAGATTTTTTTTTTTTTTAAAAACACAGCGAGTTATGATGATCTGGAATGCGCTGCCAAAAAGGGTGGTGGAAGCAGATTCAATAGTAGCTTTCAAAAAGGAATTGGAGGGGAAAAATTCTCAGGACTATGGGAAAAGGGCAGGGAAGTGGGACTAATTGGATAGCTCTTTCAAAGAGCTGGCACAGGCACATTTGGCCAAATGTCCACCCTCTGTGTTCTATCATATAATTGGAAAGTGATTAACGTGCACAAGGCCAAGTTTCCATTCTTGGGGAGCATATGCATGCGTTAGAATGGGGTTATTGGAGAAAATCAATTCTCTAATGGATTGTTACAGATTGTGTGAACAAGGGTTTAGTTACTCAGTGGCACACACTTTTAATTTGCAGGGACATCTACTAGATTTGGCAAATTAAATACTATGGAGGATTGGGCAAAATAAAAACTTTAAAAATCCACTCGTAGCCATGTCTGAGTGGTAAGATTGCCAATATTCTGACTTTTGCAAAATTATGCAATTCTGAAAATTTAGGATAGAGATCTGTTAGACAAAAAAGTCATAAAATACCCTCTTGGATTTACTGTTCTGTCGTTTCTGGATATGTCTCAATTTTGTTTTAAATAAGAGAGATTAGTCACTTTCTAATCCTCAGAAATCTTTCCAGAATTTAATGAATTTACAAAAAATAAAGATCATTGATGTCCATCTCCTTAAAGACAAAGGCTCCATAAAGTTAAACCTAGGCCCCATTAAACCAACCACTTCCTTAGACCGTTGCACAATGACCTCAGCACCCTCACCTCAAACAAGTGTGAAGAGCTGATGGATTTCTTTGCCACCAAGAAACAGAACATGCTTCAGCTGCCTCTGTTGACTTCTACCCTCTTCACCTTGCTTACCATGTCGGAACCGCCCCCATCATACAGAATTTGGCAAAAGGTCTGCACAGGGGCAGTTGAGGGTTGGCAGAAAGATGCAGCTGGGTGTCATAAGCATATACATGGAAGAGAACCTTGATGAAAAATTATTTTTACAAGGGCAGTAGGTGGAAGAGCAAAACGAGTGACATGGGGCCCAAGTTCCAAGACGATAAAAAACGGGCGGGCCTCCGAGCTGGGCGCCCGTTTATGGCGCCGAAAACGGCTCCGGGACAAAACGCGCGATTCTGGAGGGCCCTACAGCTCCATGTCTGCTTGGCGCGGTGCCTACACTCGCGCCGTCTCTGTCAGTGGGGGGTTCCTGTTCCTCCTCCTCCTCCTCCTCCTCCTCCTCACAAATCCTCACTTACTCCATTCTAAGTTAGTTTGGAGTACATTTTCACTGTGGAAACTTTCAAATCAGGCGTCAGTGGCCGGACACACCCTCTTTTGAAGAAAAAATTCTGTTCCAAAGTGGAACTGTTCTAACTGACTAGAACTGCAGAAAAAAAAAAGAGGAGAATTGCAATTTCTAAGATAGTCCATTCTCCACTAGTTGCTCCTAAAAATCAAGCGCAAATCATGTGGAAATTTGGGCCCAAAGAATGGAACCTTGGGGCACTGCCAAAGTATGACAGAATTAGCCATTGCAGGAGATGCGCTAGCCATGTTGCAACAACTAGGAGTGAAACATACAAGGACAGTGCCACAGAGAAAAGGGTTGGCAGGGGACAGAGTGGTCAACTAAGTCAAAAGCTGTGACAAGGTCAGAGAGGATAAGGAGGGATCATTTGCCGTGGCAGCGGTCACAAAGGGTGTCACTGGTGACTTTGACCAGGATGGTGTGTGTGTTGCAGGCTGGACAGAAAGAAGATCCAGAAAGTATGCAACACAGAGAATTAATGGAGATCTGAGCAGAGTTCAGTTGTGATAGTTCACTGGAGGAAAGGGAGGTTAGAGATGGGGTGGTAGTTGGAGAGGGTATGGGTAAGTTTTTTTTTTTGAGGAGCAGGGTGATTACAGTTTTGAATGGGATTGAAAGAGGCATTTTGGTGTAGAGGACTCTGGCATTGCCAATTGAGAATTGAATAGTTTCTTGAAAGAGGAATAGTAAAGAGTATGGGGCGCGAATGAGGAAGTGGATGTGATTAAACTAGCAGGTGCATGTGGAGAAAGACACCAGTACTGACTCGTTGGGTCAAATGGCTTGTTTCTGTGTTGTAATTTCCCTCGTATGATTCCGCTGTAATAAAGTGATTTGGCCAGAGACAACCTGTTGACAATGAGATGAGGTGGAATTTGTATCAGGAAAAGGTAGGGTTGAGGGTCTATGAGTATCTTGGTAAAGAGAATTATGTCAAAGGCAAGGGATCGGTTGAGCAGATTGATAGAAAGAGTAATGGTTGTAGTGGGTGGAAGGTCAGAGGAGGCAAGTTCAGAATTTAGAGAGTACGAGTGTATGCTGAAGCAAAATTAATTTTCATAAGGGCAGGACGATGTTGAGGGAAACAAGGAATTGATTAGAGGTGATCTCACTAGTGATAAAAGGCTCAGAGTTTGGCTGTGAGATCATGTGTGGTGTTGAACTCTCAGGAGGGATAAGACCGCGCAAGCTGATGAAGATTTAAGTGCATGTGGATGGGCAGGATGGACTGCACTTTGATTATTTTGGTTTGCCCCGAAACACCACGTATGGGCTTGCATGTGCTCAGTAATACCAATTTTTGAAGGATACTTGTGTGCTACTGGCCTAAAAAAGAAAACGTTTGAATAGCCATGAAAGTGTCAGAGTTTGAAAGGAACATGTTAAGAACCTGAACTCAACTTCCTGCTACGTAGGGGGGGCGGGGGGGAGGTGGAGGGGAAAGAGAGACGATAAAACAATGCAAGGTATGACAAGTAGGGGAAAATTATAGGCATGATAATACGATTATAAATAAACTTTAAAGTTGTGATGAATTTGCTGTTTTATATTCTGACTAGGCCAGAGTGATACCCGTCAATACTGTGTCAGCATACTGAAGGAAGTCAAGTAGGCCTAAGGCAGCTAAAGTTGTGGGAGATAAATTACTTTTTGGAATAATCAGCTTTGCCCAGCTCAAATTTATTTCTATTTGAATGTTTATTTGTGATCTTGTTTAATATTTTTTGATGAATTGACTATGTGTAGCAGATGCTTCACCAACTGGAGATTTATACTCTGGTAAATTTTAGTAAAGCGCTTACTGGCAGTGCTGCTGATTTTAACTGGCAACAATAAACAATAAGAAAAAAAAAAATTACCTAAAGGTCAATGTATATCCTTCCCTACTTCCACTGACACGAATGAGGAAGCAGCCTAAAGCTTGGTTTGCCAACAAATCTTCCGCTTCTCTGTAAATCAGAGCATAAAATTGTATTATTTTGGTACACATTCTCAAATAAAGCAGAAACGCACACCCGAGACAAACACCCAAAATAAGTTGGAAGGGAAGATATTTAATTGTAAGGCAGAATCGATTTGTGCCAGACTTGCTCTTGCATCCCTGCAACTCACATCTGTCTCACCCAACCCCCAAAAGGCCCTGCAAGAGGTTCCTTGAGGATTCAAAAGGAACTGTAAAATACGATCATTTGGGGAAGTGGGCCAGGTGGGGGGAGGGAGGGAGGGAGGAATAATTATTTTCAAACTTTTCTCAAACACAAAATTTCTCCTTTTGCAAAACATTTGAATTGAATTGAATATCTGACGGGTGAGCCAGGATGGGATGAAGAGCTTCTTTAACTGTCACTATCTTGTGATCTTAGGACACTATTGCTTTCTATCATGCCCAAATTTCAAGCTGTAGGAAATACAGAATTTGAATCTGATAGATCCGATTAATTAGTGGGACAATTACGGAGATGAAATAAATTAAAATGCAGTATGAACTGAAATTAAAGTACAGTTAAACACAGGAAGAATTTGATCCTTATTCTTAAGCAAATTAACTCTTAACTGATTTGGAAATAAGGTTTTAAATAATGCTGCACATGTTCAACGTTTACAACTAATAACTCTCAACATCAGAATTTCAAACTCTTTTGTTCATCTTCACCTTTCCCATTGCCCTTATTTCAAGGTTGTGAGGACAGACATACAGGTAATCTGTTCCCAGATCTTTGACCATCTCACTTTAGACAGATTCCTGGTGTGTGGTCTGACTCGGATTTTCCCTCCTTTCCTCCATGGGGCCCTGGGCTATTTTTGTGTCGGGAAACACACGGACAATCTAAAGTCACACTGCATCTAATACAGTACGTCAGTAAACTAATTACTATTGGGACGTTGCTGTTGATGGAAATCCATTATATATTATAAGTGGTAGGTAGTTTGCAGATTTCTATGCAGTACCTGTTTTGCCTGTAGGTGGCACTGTTACGGGGTTTAACAATGTGGAATGAACATGTTTGACAATAGTTGATGCATAGGGGGAGAAATTCGGGAGCGCCCCATTTGGAGTGTTAACTTTTAAAGGTTGAAAAAATTAGCGGCAGACGCTATTGTTTTTCAATTAAAAAAAAATTGGGGGTTTGCACTCCAGGAAGGAAGTTGAGCGTTAAATCAAGCGCTCCAGTTCTTTCCTGCAACGCAACAGGCAGGTGTGCAGCACTGCCATGTTGGAAGGCTCCTTCCCTCCCTTAAAAAGGGAAGGGCCATCGCTGCAGGCTCTGCAAGGGAAAAACTTAAACTGATTCCCGACAGCAGCCACGATCCGGCCCGATCAGCCCGATGCACTGCAGCAGCGTACCAGGCTGATCAATCGCTGGCAAATACAAATGTAAAACAAAAAGAGAAAGCATTTCAGAATTTTTATTTTCCCCACTTACCTCAGCCACCGCGCCTTTAAGCGTGGCCCCCAAAGCGCCTGACCTCCCAAAGAACACCTCCTGCAACTGCCCGAGGTTTCACCCAGCGATGCCCAGGGGGCAAAACCGAAGTTTGGGTCCGGGGCGCTACCAGGGTGATGCGCACGGCGATGAGGTCACGATCTCCAGGTGAAGGAGATCGTGACATCGGCACAAATCTCCCACTGAATATATCGGGAGTCGATCTGATCGCCACGCCCAGTTAGTAAATGCTTCGTGCCCCGTTACTGCCTCCCAGAGGAGATAAGTATTTTTATTCATACATTCATGGGATGTGGGCGTCGTCAGCAAGGCCTGCATTTATTGCCCATCCCCAATTGCCTTCGAGAAGGTGGTGATGAGCAGCCATTTCAGAGGGCAGTTAAGAGTCAACCACATATATAGGCCAGATCGGTAAGGACGGCAGATTTCCTTCCCGAAAGGACATTAGTGGACCAGATGGGTTTTTACGACAATCATGTAATTTTATGGTCACCATTGCTGATGCTAGCTTTTTATTCCAGATTTATTTAATTAACTGAATTTAAATTCTCCAGCTGTCATGGTGGGATTTGAACTTGCGTCCCTGGATAATTAGTCCAGCAACATAACCACTATGCTACCGTACCACTTATGGAGGCGCTAAGGAGGCCAATTTCAAGGCCAAAGTATTAGTTCTAGCCAATATGTAGTAGTTCCACACTTTAGGTAGTGAGTCGCTCTTCAGCAATTTTTGACTTGCCTCTGGATTTTAGATGAAGCTATGCCACACAAGTTGTGGTTGGAATCTTTATTATGGTCATAAGTATAATAAACTTCCTTCCACATTTCTCTGCATTAAATTTTATTGGATATTCATCGGTTCAATCTATTAGCCTGTGAAGTAATTTACAATCCTCTTCAGTTAACCGTGCGCTCTATTTTTATGTCAATTGCAAATTTTGATATTGTCATCTCCCTTGCGTAGCAACACGTGTAGAGGTTCTAGCAAGGTGCTTAACCCGGGTAGGAAATTACCAAAATAATTGAGGAATCCCAGGAACGACCGCAGCTCCGTCACGTTCTGTGGTCTCTGCGCGTTCTTGATGGCCTCCGCGTCTTGGCGTCGTTAGGTTTGATGCCGTCTGCCGCGATTCTTCTCCCTAAGAACTCGACCTCTGGTGCCAGGAAAACACACTTCGAGCGTTTCAACCCAAGTCCCACACGATCTAGCTGACTTAGAACCTCTTCCAGGTTCTGCAAGTGTTCGATAGTGTCCTAACCCGTGATCAATATGTCGTCCTCGAAAACCACGGTGCGCGGACCCAACTTTAGCAGACTCTCCATGTTCCTTTGAAAAATGGCCATGGCCGATCGAATCCAAAACGGACATCTATTGTAGATGAACAAACCTTTGTGCGTGTTGATGCAAGTGAGGCGTTTCGAAGATTCCGCCAGCTCCTGCGTCATGTAGGCCGAGGTCAGGTCCAACTTGGTGAACGTCTTTCCTCCTGCTAGCGTCGCAAATAGGTCGTCTGCCTTGGGTAGTGAGTACTGGTCCTGCAGAGAAAAACAGTTAATCGTTACTTTATAGTCCCCCAAATTCTGACCATGCCATCGCCTTTGAGAACCGGAACAATCGGACCGGCCCACTCGTTGAACTCCACCGGCGCGATGATGCCTTCTCGTTGCAGCCTGTCCAGCTCGATCTCCACTTTCTCTCAACATATATGGCACCGCCCGTGCCTTGTCGTGGATGAGTCGTGTACCGGGAATCAAGTGGATCTGCACCGTCGCCCCCGAGAAACTTCCGACGCCTGGCTCAAACAACGACGGAAATTTGCTCAGAACTTGGGCACGAGGCATCGTCGATGGACGAAAGCGCTCCGAGGTCGTCCCAGTTCCAGCGGATTTTTCCCAGCCAGCTTCTGCTGAACAGTGTAGGGCCATCTCCTGGTACAATCCATAGTTTGTGCACTGCTCCATCACAGGAGACTTTTACTGCTGCGCTGCCAATTACAGGGATCAGCTCTTTAGTACAAGTTCTCAGCTTAGTATGAATAGGGCTCAGCTTGGGCCTGTGTGCCTTGTTGCTGCACAGCCTGTCGAAGGCCTTTTTGCTTATGATGGACTGACTCGCACTCATGTCCAATTCCATGGATACTGGAATTCCATTCAGTTCAACTTTTAACATGATTGGTGGACATTTCGTGGTGAAGGTGTGTACCCCTTACACTTCTGCCTCCTCGGTTTGAGTCTCTAGTTCAGTTTGATGCGCCATGGATTGGTCTTCCTCTGCAACGTGGTGGTTTGCAGGGTTTGCAGCTCGTCTGCACATTTGCTGGAGGTGTCCCATTGTTCCACAGCCTTTGCATGCATAGTGTTTGAAGCGACATTGATGGGCTCGATGATCACCTCCGCAGTGCCAACAAGGTATTAACTTGATGGAGGATACTTGATGGAGGACTCAGTCATGTGAGGTCATGCCGCTGCAGGCGTGTACGTTCTGTCATATGCATTCCTGCCTGAAAACAACATTACTTTGTGTACAGTACTTGCCGAAACATCTTTATGCTGTGAAATTTGTTTGGTGTTATCATTGGTGGACATAATTGCCTGGGCTATCGTTATGGCTTTGCACAGGTTCGGTGTTTCAACAGTCAATAGTTTGCGAAGGATAACCTCATGGCCAATGCTCAGCACAAAAAAGGCTCTTAGCATTTGCTCCAGGAATTCATCGAAGTCGCAATGTCCTGCAAGACATCTTAGTTCGGTGACGTAGCTTGCCACTTCCTGGCCTTCAAACCGTTGACATGTGTAAAATCAATACCTTGCCATCAGAATGCTCTCCTTCGGATTTAGGTGCTCCCGGACCAGCAGTGTACACAGTTCTTCATACGATTTAGTTGTTGGTTTCACCGGAGCGAGAAGATTCTTCATGAGGCCATAGGTTGTTACCCTGCAGACGGTGAGAAGGATCGCCCTTCGTTTTGGCAGCATTCACACTCCCTTCCAGCTTGTTGGCCACGAAGTATTGGTCGAGTCGCTCCACGATGGCCTCCCAATCGTCTCCTCCTGAGAATTTCTCCAGGATACCAACAGTTTTCTGCATTTTTGGGTGATGGTTCATTATCTCGTCGCCAGTTGTTATGTCTCGAATAAAGCAAAGTGACTGAGTACTGTAGACATGAGTAAGTGTGACCTTAGTCCCTTTATTCTAACTCCAGAGTACTGGTACAGCATGGGAGGCCTGCTATATACAGTGCTCCCAAGGGATGCTGGGATCCCTTGGGACTCCAACAGATGCGCCCTCTGGTGGCAGTAGAATGCTGGTTACATAGTTTTGCATACATATCAAGGGTCTAGGTCTTCAACAATAAGTCATGCAGTTGTGAGCCTAGTGGATGAACTGGTAATGTGTAGTGTGATTTATTAACAAAGGTTTAACAACCAACTAGTTTTTAATAGCAATGTGTTGCTATGAATTCTTAAGCAAAGAACCCATGAAGCAAATACATTTACAGGCATCGCTGGCAAGGCCAGCATTTATTGCCCATCCCTAATTGCTCGATAAGGTGGTGGTGAGCCGCCACTGAACCACTGCAGTCCTTGTGATGAAGGTACTGCCAGAGTGCTGGTAGAAAGGTCATTTCCAGATTTTGTAAAAGTGCCAATGAGGGAATGGCAATATCCATTAGTATTAAAACCAGACTCACCGCCTTGTAATCATCCCATGGAACCAGCATGGAAAAGTGCCATTCTGAACTACCTTTCGAGCCTGGGTCTCTTTGAACCACCGAATTGTAGCCCTTTTCTTGTTAATTCGCTGCTCCTTATCTGCCTGTTCCTGTAGCCAGCTGTTGCTCATGTGGTCCCGAGAATTATCGAAGGGAGTTGCCTAAAACAAAGGCAGAACTTATAGCAGACATCTTGACTTTTAAAAAAAATCACTCAGTCCTTTATACTCAGTTACTAAAGTTAATAATGGAAATAGGATACCACTGCCTGGAATTGGTTATGCATAGCATTGCCTATTTTATCCTGGGGCAATACTAACCTCCCCACGATTCGAAAGGGGCCCGGGGGGGGGGGGGGGGTTTAAGAAAGACCTGCCACACCAATTACCTTTTTACAGTGGCGGGCTTCGAGCCATCTGAGGGTGGAACACTTCATTCAATCGGGCTCCCACAGTGCAATGGGAGTCCAATTTAAATTTTGACAGTTGCTGAGTGGGTTTTCCAGGGAAAGGGAGGTGGGAGCTGCTGCTGGCTCCACAAGGCAAGTGCCATTTACAGCATTTCTTGTGGGCCAGGAGTGTTCCTCCCGGTCCATCAGGGAAAGCTTTGGCCTCCTCTGCTGATTGTGGCCTCTCTCTCGCCCCGCCATCCCCCCTCCCCACTCTCTCTCCCCAAACGCTAACCTTTCCCATTCTCGATTGCTGTGGACTGCCCCAAGGGTCCCCAGCTACATTCTCCTGCCCAACAACTGGTCAATTCAGGCGGCTGCCGAGTGTGAAATGTCCTTGCCTGGGTCGTGTGTTGTTTTCGGCCTCCCACACACCCAAGATCTTATTGAATTGCGGAGCAGCATGAGGGGCCGAATGGCCTAGTCCTGCTCCTATTTCTTAGGTTATGTACCCTCCCTGCCAATATCAGAGCCACAGTTACGGAAAGGTGCAAAATAAGAGAAATTCTCTTCCCTTAAAATGACTGGGATTAAAAATATTGAAAAACAGTTACAGAAATGTCACAATAATGCACACAGACACAAAATGATTTAAATAAAATGAAATTTTGGGGGGCAAAAATATGCTTTATAAAATACATTGAAAAGGATCTGGTATAAATATTAGTTTTAAAGCAGTTTTTTTTGAAGGGTTAAGTGTATTTTTTTTTAAACTTAATAAATAACTTAAAAAAAAATTGTTTTGTGGTCATTTGAAGCAATGCTGCCCTTGTCCTAGGTGGTAGCGGTCGAGGGGTTGGGAGATACTGCCGAATAAGCCTAGACAAGTTTCTGCAGTGCATCCTGTAGATGGTACAGACTGCAGCCACAGTGCGCCGATGGTGGAAGGAGTAAATGTTGGAGAGTGGGGTGCCAATCAAGCGGGCTGCTTTGTCCTGGATGGTGTCAAGCTTCTTGAGTATTGTTGGAGCTGAACTCATCCAGGCAAGTGGAGAGTATTCCATCACAATCCTGACTTGTGCCTTGTAGATGGTGGAAAGGCTTTGGGGAGTCAGAAGGCGAGACACTCGGCACAGAATACCCAGCCTCTGACCTGCTCTTGTTGCCACAGTATGTGTGTGGCTGGTCCAGTTAAGCTTCTGGTCAATGGTGTTGATGGTGGGGGATTCGGAGATGATAATGCCATTGAATGTCAAGGAATGGTGGTTAGACTCTCGCTTGTTGGAAATAGTCATTGCCTGGCACTTGTGTAGCGCGAATGATACTTGCCACTTATCAGACCAACCCTGAATGTCAATTAGGTCTTGCTGCATTTGGGCATGGACTGCTCCATTATCTGAGGAGTTGTGAAAGGCACTGAACACTGTGCCGTCATCAGCGAATATCCCCACTTCTGACCTTGTGATAGAGGGAAGGTCATTGATGAAGCAGCTGAACGGCGTAGTACACTGCCCTGAGGAACTCCTGCCATGATGGGCTGTGTGACCAACCACCACAACCATCTTCCTTTGTACTAGGCATGACTCCAGCCAGTGCAGAGTTTTCCCCCTGATTCCCATTGACTTCAGTTTTTCTAGGACTCCTTGATGCCACACTCAGTTAAATGCAGCCTTGATGTCAAGGGCAGTCACTCTCACCTCACCTCTGGAATTCAGCTCTTTTGTCCATGTTTGCACCAAGGCTGTAATGAGGTCTGGAGCTGAGTGGTCCTGGCGTAACCGAAACCGAGTACAAAGTCCTGAGATATTTGTGTGTCCATTAGGCCAATCTATACTCTATATAGTATAGTTATTTAATCATGTCATTTAATCACTCCTGCCTTCTATCCTATCACAGACCTTCCCTGTTCTTTCCCCTCCCCCTTTCTCTGACCTTGCTTAAAATCTGTTACATCTCTAACTTTTTCCAGTTGTGACAAAAACTCATCAACCTGAAACGTTAACTCTGTTTCTCTCTCCACAGATGCTGCCTCACCTGTTGAGTATTTCCAGCATTTTCGGTTTTTATTTCAGATTTCCAGCATCTGCAGTATTTTGCGTTTCTAGACTAGTGTTGATATGAATTTGGCTTCACATTCAAGTGACAAAATGTAGTATAACTTTAGTTTTATATTATCCAAATCAAAATGTCTGGCCAGAGAGAAATATGAGAGTTGACAGATGGCCTCATGCCGCCCTGAGCACAATACAGTCTCAAAACTGTTACCAGTATTATTGCACTCTGTCTTTTGACTATATTTTTCTGGACAGGAAGAAATTGAACACCACCCTGAATGCCCATCTTCCAGACCAGAGCATAGTGCCCATTTTAAATGTAGATTCCTCCCACCCACCTCCCTTATCTAGCCCTTGCAGGTAACATTTCACTATGCATGCTGCTCCAACTAAATGGTTAGGTCACCGACTTCATTACTCACAAAAATCAGTAATAGTGGTAGACGACACTGCCAGCTTTTCCCTCTTCTTGATACAGCATGTACTGTTGTTCCAGCCAAATAAACTAAGCTACAAAACTCAAAAATTGAGCATGGCCAAACTAGTAGTAACACAGGCCAGAGGCTTGAACCCTGGAACTTTTAAAGAGGAAGTTAAGCCCCAATAAAGTCTGACCAGTTTTTTTTTTATTTTTTAAATACAATTGTTGCCAGGTTTATTAGTCACAGATGGTGAACTCTCTGCACACTATTCACTTTCGACCTGGAAATTGAGGAAGTGATCACATATCTAAATTGAGAGACAATGTACAATTTATCTTTAGAAAAGGCTCAGAAAGACATACCTCTACTAATTTACTCCGGGGTCTGGGAACTGGGGGCTTCACCGCATTGCAAAATTTATCTACAGCTACAGAACGAGGTCGAGGAAGAGGCTTCTTTTTTCTTGGAAGTGGAACTGGAGGGGTCACCAATCCTGTATAGTACAGATTTTGCTTAAAGTATCATTTTCTGTACAACTGAATAGCTTATTTTGCAACAGTTTATATATTATGCTTAAGAATCCATTCATAGATTGCATTTCAATATGACTACTGTATTGCTGCAGAATATGTATACTACATGCATATTGTATTACATATACGACATGGCCAGCAGTGGAGTGCTAAAGTAAATCGCTCATTATTTTGGGCATGGAGTGGGGGGGTCCAGTCTAATCCCACTTACCAGCTCTAGGTCCATAACCCTGCAGATTATGGCAGTTCAAGTGCCCATCCAAGCACCTTTTAAATGTGGTGAGGGTTTCTGCCTCTACCACCTTTCCAGGCAGTGAGTTCCAGACCCTCACAACCCTCTGCGTGAAGAAGCTTCCCCTCAAATCCCCTCTAAACCTTCCACCAATCACCTATGCCCCCTCATAATTGACCCTCAACCAAGGGAAATAGGCCCTTGCTATCCAGCAAATCCAGGCCCCTAAAAATTGTATACACCTCAGAGGTCTCCCCTCAGTTCCAATGAGAACAAACCCAGCCTATCCAATCTGTCCTCATCACTAAGCTTCTCCATTCCTGGCAGCATCCTCGTAAATCTCCTCTGCACCTTCTCCAGTGTAATCACATCTTCCCTATAATACGGCGACCAAAACTGCATGCAGTATTCCAGCTGTGGCCTAACTAGTATTATACAATTTAAGCATAACCTCACTGTTCTTATACTCTATGCCTCGGCCAATAAAGGCAAGTATTCCGTATGCCTTCTTAACCACCTTATCCACCTGACCTGCTACTTTCAGGGATCGGTGGACAAGCAAGGTCCCTTTGTTCATCTACACTTCTAAGTAACCTACCATTTAATGTGTATACCCTTTCCTTATTAGCCCTCCCCAAGTGCATTACCTCAAACTTGTCTGAATTAAATTCAACTTGCCACTGTTCTGTCCACCTGACCAGTAGATTGATATCCTTGTTCTTATCCATAACTACCTTGAATCTGACCGAATTATGGTCACTGGCACCCAAGTGCTCTCCCACTGATACCCCTTCCACCTGCCCAGCTTCATTCACCAAAACTAAATCCAGAACCGCCCCCTCCCATATTGGGCTTGTTACATACTGACTAAAAAAGTTCTCTTGAATGCATTTTAGGAAATCCGCACCCTCTATACCCTTCACACTATATTTGTCCCAATCAATATTAGGATAATTGAAATCCCCTATTTTTACTGCCCTATGGTTTTTTGACTTCACAGAAATTTGCCTACGTATTTGCTCCTCTATCTCCCTCCCGTTGTTTGGCGGTCTATAATACATGCCCAGCAGTGTGATCGCCCCTTTTTAATTTTTCAGTTTGACCCATATGGCCTCATTTGATGATCCCTCCAACATATCATCCCTCCGCACAGCTGTAATAGTTTCTTTAATCAATATCGCACCTCCACCCCTTTTTACCCCCTCTCTGTCCAGTCTAAAAATCCTGTAACCAGGCATATTGAGCTGCCAAACCTGCCCCTCTTTCAGTCATGTTTCTGTAACGGCTATAATGTCATACACCCAAGTGTCTATCTGTGCACTCATCTGATCCGCCTTATTCGCTATACTCCTTGCATTGAAGTATATACCATTTAGCACAGGAAGACCTCCTAGATTACGACTTACTAATCCTGGTTTCCTCTGTCTTACAGATTCACTTTCTACATTCTTGCTTTCCAATGTCAGCTTTACTTCTTTCCCTATTGAATTTGTTCTCAGGTTCCCATCCCCCTGCCAAGCTAGTTTAAACTCTCCCCAACAGCACTAGCAAAATTTCCCGCAAGGATATTGGTCCCAGTGCTTGAGGTGCAACCCGTTCGATTTGTACAGGTTCCATCTCCCCCTGAAGCGGCCCCAATGCCTCAGGAATTTAAAGCCCTCCCTCCTGCACCAACTCTCCAGCCACGCATTCATCCTCTCCATCCTTCTGTTCTTGTACTCATTAGCATGTGGCACCGGTAGTAACCCGGTGACGTCCTACCAGTTAATGTTTCTCCTAGCTCCCTAAGTTCTGCCTGCAGGACCTCATCCCTCTTTCTACTCATGTCATTGGTCCCGATATGGACCACAACCTCTGGCTGTTCACCCTCTCTCTTTCTCCCCTCCCCTCTCCCCTTCCCCCTTCCCCCCCCCCCCAGAATGCTCTGCGTCCGCTCTGTGACATCCTGGACCCTGGCACCAGGGAGGCACCATACCATCCTAGAGGCATGTCTACGCCTGCAAAAACACTCCTCTATTCCCCTAACTATTGAATCCTCTACCAATAAAGCTCTTTTATTCTTTGTCCCTTCCCTTGTGCAGCTGAACGACCCGTGGTGCTTTGGACTGGGCTCTGGCTGCACTCCCCAGAGGCACCATCGCCCTCACCGGTGCTCAGAAGAGAATATCTGTTGGAAAGTGAGATGGACTCGGCAGGGGAGTGGGGGGGGGGGGGGGGGGGAAACTACCTGCCTAGCATTCTTCCTCAGTCTGGTGTTCACCCACTTCCCCTTTGCCTGCGTGCTTTTAAGCTGTGGGGTGACCACCTCCTGAAACATGCTATCCACGTAGCTATCAGCCTCACGTATGCACCGTAGTGACTCCAGCCCACTGCTCAAGCTCTAATGCGCAGCTCGAGTAGTTGAAGCTGGAGACACCTTTTGCCCACATGGTGTTCTGGGCTGAGCGAAGCACCCAGGACTTCCCACATGCCGTAGGACATGCACTCCACAAGATTACAAACGTATTTTAATGTCCAATTCATTTTTGGTAACTTCATTTCTTGAATCCTTAAAGTACAGTTAGGCTACCCAGGTTGTTCTAACAAGCTAGGTGGGTTGAACAGAAGTACTAGATAATAACTGTTGATCTTCCTGGCAGACTCAACTATCCCTCTGCAATTAGCCACGCAGCAAAAGGCTTGCCCTATTGTGCAGCACCCAAAATGTTTTCCTGATGCACAAAGGTTGCACAGTTCCCACTTGCATTTATCAAAGGCACACCAATGTCATTGTACTTGTGCAAGGACACTGAATAAATTCAGTAATAGGAAGACTTTTCCAACTGCAGTCAAGTTCAACAACTTCTTATTGAATGAAGTTTTTGATTTAAAATGCCCATATATTATTAGGATATCCCAAATTGCCAGTGATTAGAACACATCTGGAACATTGAAAAGGTCTTACTCTCAGACTTTGGCATTGGTGTAGCAGCAGCTCTCGATAGGTGAAAGGGATACAGACCCAATAAATTACTCTGGTCAGATGAACTCTATCCCATCATGTTTACAGACACAAAAGCAGCAATTTTGGGGGAGGCAATGAGCATGACTTAAAACACCTGCAATATTAATGAAAGGTCTCCATCCAGATTAATGTGTTTTCTACTAATTTCTTGGATTCTACTCAATGATCAACTGGAATTCATTGAAATGCTTCACAAAACTAAAATTTCCATTTTTCTGCCTACAGACAGGCAGAGGAAAAGGAATTCTGCTCAGCTCTTTGGCCTCACCATGAAACTGTCCCAAATCATGAGGGACGCGAGAGTAATCGGGGCAGGTGACCCGCATCTGTAGAGCTGCAAAACAGGCACCCACTCTACTGTGCTGCTGTAATCTCGGCGTGCCATCCGGAGGAGAGGGCTGGGTCTTGGGAATAAAGTAAGGAATTGTTTTCCCACTTCCCCCTTGCAGAGAGGTTTTGGCTAACAATATGAAAATAATTGATCATGGATTGATTACGTTTGCAGATTTCTATCTTGGGTCTTTTGGAGGGCCACAATGGAACAAGTGTGGCAAAAAACAGCCAGATCCATGTTCTGTCTCAAAGTCCAACTCCTTGCCCACAACTCTGCATGGATTCAAACTCCTGCTTCAAGGACCAGAATCTTTAGGCTATGGTCTTTGAAATAGTCAAAACTTGATTGATTAACATTGGAATTTTGTAAGATTACTAATAAATGAGGCTTGCAGCCCACACAACACCTACTTTCATTTATCCATTCCATTTCCTGCTTCTTTCTCTCCATTTCTTGTTCCAATTCAATCTGCCGTTTTTCTTCAATCTGTCTTTCCAGTTCCAGCTGACGCTGGTTTTGGAGCTCAGCCAATAGAATTTTATACTTGCTTTGACAGCGGAATCTTTTATAGCCTGAAGAATGCACAAAGAAATAAATTATCGGAACCAATTCAATTCTACAAAGTCTTCAATTCTACTTGTCAAAGACAAAAAAGAGCATAAAGTACAACTGCCATGCATGGAGAGTAATGGATTTATTAGCAGCACAATGATGCAGTCTGCAGGCTCAATTCTTCACTCTGATCAATTATTTTGCTTGGCTGCATTAGATGCATCTTACAAAGACAAATCAACAAGAATCATCGCCAGGAAGAAAGTGAAGATTTGACTTTGAGAATGCTCTTTGTATTGATTGTAGGATGAAGCTTTTACATAGGATTACATAGGATATACGGCGCAGAAGCAGGCCATGACGGCGTTTATGCTCCATTTAAACCTCCTCCCACCCTTCCTCATCTATGGGAAAAGGTGAGAGGAGGGTTCCTGCCCTTTGCTGGTATAGCAGTCAGTGGCTTGGGGTTGTTGCTCCTTGTCTACCTCCACTAAATAAGTAATCTCACAAAAGGGTGGGAACCACCAAATACAACATCCAGTCAAACAGAGTTATAGCATTCTGTAGCAAATTTCTGGGGCTCAAAAAACATTTTTTTTATTTTAAAGACCAAAAATGAAGATCTTAATGAAAACAGTCTGTCCCTTTAAGGCACATAGCATGCAAATGGCAGCTTTAAAAAAAATCTGTTCTCTAGATGTGGGCATCACTATCTCAAGTTTATTGCTTATCTCAAGTTTCCCCAAGAAGTTGCTGGGTGTTCCTGAACTGCTGCAATCCTTGTGGTGAAGGTGTTCCCACAACGGTTTTCGGGTTAGCATTGGTAGCCGTGCCTTCTGGGGAACACTGTGCCTGACGCCAAGCAGGAAATCAGATTACACAGATCTCTGACATTTGTATACTCTTCAGGTGCAACTGCCTGAAAAACCATAAAGGAATCCGAGCTGCAATGCTGCACAGACATAAATGTGGGTAAAGGATTAGTGCCCAATTTTCAGGCATTATTTGGATGATAGACAGAGGAAAATCACCCTCATAGGGCTGCATTACTGGGAAGTGCCCTGGTTAGTTAAATTTATTAATTCATATAGAGATTGAATGACATTTGATACTGGAATTGAAAATTAGTGTTCCTCAAGGCTGCTGGACCATGCCTGCTACCATATTAATAGTTTTAAAATTGCTAAAATCGGTTTCCCTTTTGATTGCCAAGTTAAAATATTACCAAAACTGAAATAAATGGCTAATGTTCCCTCCAAGTAGAATAACACAATTTAAAATCCAGATTGGCAGTTATTGCTTACTTTTCTGGATAATTATTGCAGCTTTTTCAAGTCTTTCTATGCACTTTGCCAACTGATCCTGATGCCAGTATTTAAAGAATAGACGGGATTTTCTGCAAGGAGAAAAAAAAAATCCAGCATAAGAAATCAATTAGTGAATTAGAATCTTCTCGATAATGGAAGTCACAAGTTCCCTGTAGGTAACCCTACAATGTTTTACATTATATTGGCTTAGTCTGATATAATATTCAATGTATTTGAAAAGCACTGAAAGTTGAGATTTCACTGATTAACTAAGAAAATGCTATTCTTCGTTACTTTTTGATGGCTATGCCCTATTGGCATAAATACAAAGTGTGATTCCTTACTTTATACACGCCCTGACTTCATTAACTTAATGGATGGAGGAAGATAGACCTCTTGAAGCTACCAGTAATCCTACCTGAACCATTAACACTTATACCTACAGTAATATGAACCTTATACTCGAGTAATGTGAACAGATTATGGAAACTGACCAGAATATTCATAAGTTTGATCCCCAGTCTGTGCTGAATTATCTGATTTCAAATTAGCCACTATAATTGGATTCAATGCCAGAACTACTGCTGTTGATTGCTATCCAGGACACAGATGGATAAGGGGCAAGAACAGTATTGAGCTTGGCTGTAACATCCCCTGTAGGGTATGTCCTCCCAGACTCGTGCATAAACAAATGGCCACTTATGCAAAGTACTGAAAGGCAACCAGTGCCCATGTAACTAGCAGAATAGATAAGGGGGCGACCAGTGGATGTCGTGCATTTGGAGTTTCAGAAGGCATTCGATAAGGTGCCACACAAGACGTTATTGAACAAGATTAGGGCTCATGGGATTGGGGGAAATATACTATAGCATGGATTGAGGATTGGTTAACAGACCGAAAACAGAGTGTAGGAATAAATTAGTCATTTTCAGGTTGGCAGACAGTAACTAGTGGGGTACCACAAGGATCGGTGTTTGGGCCCCATTTATTCACAATCTATACCAATGATTTGAATGAGGGGACCAAATGTAATATATCCAAGTTTGCTGATACAAAGCTAAGTGGGAATGTAAGTTGTGAGGAGGATGGAAAGAAGCTTCAAGGGGATATAGACAGGTTAAGTGAGTGGGCAAGAACATGGCAAATGGAATATAATGTGGAGAGATGTGAAGTTATCCACTTTGGTAGGAAAAATAGAAATGCAAAGTATTTTTTAAATGGTGAAATATTGGGAAATGTTGGTGTTCAAAGGGTGCAGGGGGTGTCCTTGTACAAATTACTGAAGGTTAACATGCAGGTACAGCAAGCAATTAAGAAAGTAAATGATATGTTGATCTTTATTACAAGAGGATTTGAGCAGAAACATAGAAAATAGGTGGAGTAGGCCATTCGGCCCTTCTAGCCTGCACCACCATTCAATGAGTTCATGGCTGAACATGCAACTTCAGTACCCCATTCCTGCTTTCTCACCATACCCCTTGATCCCCCTAGTAGTAAGGACTTCATCTAACTCCCTTTTGAATATATTTAGTGAATTGGCCTCAACAACTTTCTGTGGTAGAGAATTCTACGGGTTCACCACTCTCTGGGTGAAGAAGTTTCTCCTCATCTCGGTCCTAAATGGCTTACCCCTTATCCTTCGACTGTGACCCCTGGTTCTGGACTTCCCCAACATTGGGAACATTCTACCTGCATCTAACCTGTCTAAACCCGTCAGAATTTTAAACGTTTCTATGAGGTCCCCTCTCATTCTTCTGAAATCCAGTGAATACAAGCCCAGTTGAGCCAGTCTTTCTTGATAGGTCAGTCCCGCCATCCCGGGAATCAGTCTGGTGAACCTTCGCTGCACTCCCTCAATAGCAAGAATGTCCTTCCTCAAGTTAGGAGACCAAAACTGTACACAATACTGCAGGTGTGGCCTCACCAAGGCCCTGTACAACTGTAGCAACACCTCCCTGCCCCTGTACTCAAATCCCCTCGCTATGAAGGCCAACATGCCATTTGCTTTCTTAACCGCCTGCTGTACCTGCATGCCAACCTTCAATGACTGATGTACCATGACACCCAGGTCTCGTTGCAGCTCCCCTTTTCCTAATCTGTCACTAGTCAGATAATAGTCTGTCTCTCTGTTTTTACCACCAAAGTGGATAAACTCACATTTATCCACATTATACTTCATCTGCCATGCATTTGCCCACTCACCTAACCTATCCAAGTCACTCTGCAGCCTCATAGCATCCTCCTCGCAGCTCACACTGCCACCCAACTTAGTGTCATCCGCAAATTTGGAGATACTACATTTAATCCTCTCGTCTAAATCATTAATGTACAATGTAAACAGCTGGGGCCCCAGCACAGAACCTTGCTGTAAGAGTACAGACATCTTACTGCAATTATATAGAGCCCTGGTAAGACCACATCTGGAGTATTGTGTACTGTTTTGGTCTCCTTGCCTAAGGAAGGATATATTTGCCACTGAGGGAGTGCAACGAAGGTTTACCAGACTGATTCTTGGGATGGGGGGGATTGTCCTATGAGGAGAGATTGAGTAGACTAGCCCTATAGAGTTTAGAAGAATGAGAGACGATCTCATTGAAACGTACAAATTCTTGGTGCTTGACAGGGTATATGCAGAGAGATGTTTCCTCTGGCTGAGGAGTCTGGAACCAGGGGTCACAGTCTCAGAATAAGGGGTCAGCCATTTAGGACTGAGATGAGGAGAAACTTCTTCATTCAGAGGGTAGTGAATGTTTGGAATGCTGTGCCCCAGAGGGCTGTGGAGTCTGAGTCTTTGAGTATATTCAAGACAGAGATAGTTAAATTTTGGATATTAAGGGAATCAAGGGATATGGGGATAGTGCAGGGAAGGAGTTGAGGTAGAAGATCAGCCATGATCGTATTGAATGGCGGAGCAGGCTCGAGCAGCCATATGCCCTACTCCTGCTCCTATTTCTTATGTTCTTATGTTAATTGTACCCAAGCAAGAATTCAATGACTTTGAAGGGAATTAGAATTCTACAGCACAGGAGGTGCCATTCAATCTTGCATGTGCAGGCTCTCGGAGTTAGCCATTTTGTCTGATTCCTCTACTCTATCATATCCTTTCAATTGTTTTCTCAAACGTTTATCCACTTCCCTTTCAAAAGCTATTACGGATTCTGCTTCCATCAATGTTTCAGGTAGAGCATTTCATGTTCCAACAGCCCCAGTGTTAAAATAAATGATCCTAATCTGTCCTTTTGTTCTTTTGGTGAGGCTGTTAAAAATTTACATCTTCGAGTTGCCAACTCACCGACCAGCAGAAATAGTGGGTGGAATTTTAACCTCCCAAAATCGGTGGGTTTGGTTAAAAAGCCAAAAATCTGAAACAGGAACCCACCCACTTCTGATTTTAACGGAGGTGGGACGAGGGACAGACGACCAATCTGTTTGCATGAGGCAGGTTGGTCATTTAAATATCTTAATGAGGCTGCATGCCTTCATTTTAACAATGATTCTATTTTTAACCACAAGTGGCTGGATTTCCCAAGCCTCGAAAACACGACAGTTGAGGTGAAAAGAGGAGAGAAGGGCTGGATCCATAAGGTAGGTGCACCTTTATAGCACTGCTTGTGAACCCAGAGGAGCAGGAGTGTATGCTCTATGCCCATCAAGCTACCCAGTAAACCATTCCTGTCCTCCCGATCGGACAACCCCCCACCCCGCATCACCTCCCCCCAACCATTATCTCTCTCCCCCCTCACCCTTGTGATCAGAAACCCCCTGCCGGACCACAATCTGTCTCCCTCTCACCCCCGCCCTCCCGACAATCTCTCTCACCTGCCCACTAGATTCTACCTGCTCTCAACCCAGCTCGGCTGCAGCATTGTGCTGCAAGATTCCCAGGCTGGTAGCCAGCCAGCCTGCCCATTAGATTGGCTGTGGATGGGAAACCTACAAAAAAAAATGGACGTCTGATGTTTTTAAACTGCAGGATGTTCTGGAAACTCATACTTTTGGGTTTTCTGACCTAAAACCAGCTTGTCCCCCCCACCGCCCATTCCCTCCCCCCTCCAAGCTATTATCCAGCTAATTTTAAATGTTGTGAGAATTGGAGTCAATGCAGGTCAGCAGAGACAGGTGTGAGCAGCAAAAAAAAAAGCAGTAGAATTTTGGTTGAGCTGAAATCTATGGAGCGTGGAGGATGGAAGGCAGGACAGGAGAGCATTTAAATAGTCGAGTCTGGAAGATGACAAAGGCATGATGCTGGTCAAGAACAGATTCTAAATGAAAGTTGTGAAGAGACCCCAGGGGGGATAAAAAACTGAATGCTGGAAATTGGAAACCTGTAGAGCAGGGAATGCTGAAAGTAGGTGGCTCAGCATCTGAAAAAGCACACAGGGTTAAAAGTTCCAGGTGGAATATTTCATCAGGATGGATGAAGGATCCCAGCTCAAATGCCAACCTGTATTTCTCTTTCAAATGATAACTGATCTGTTGTGCATTTCCAAACTCTGCTGTAGGTCAGCATGTCATATTTCCAGTTCAACTGAAATTTGGAAAAACTAAAACATTCCTTACACAGGTCTGTTACAGAATTAATGAGCACAGAATGCAATTTGTGCAAATTTCAGGTTTGTGCCCCCTTTATTTTCAGCAATACTACCTCTGGATTCATTCGAACTCACCCAGACTTCCAGTCCTTCAGGTCTGTAGTTTGAAGAATGGCTAGGCAACTGTGCGGGAGAGAGGAAAATCAATTTCAATATAAAGATAGACTTGCATTATAGCATCTCAAAAGAGGCCTCCTAAAGCACCTCATATGCAACGTACAGAAATTGCGGTCGGAGGCTTCCCGCAGGCGGATACCTCCGACCTAAGATTCGGCGACCTGCAGTCCTGGGCCTCTGCGTGAAGGCCTGCATAGGGGCCCACTAATCTTAGGGACGCAGGCGTTTCGCAAGAGTCCCTGGGATCACTTGGGCCAACTGATCCAATCAAAGTAGGGGTAATTTACATATTCTAAAGGGTCTAAAAATAAATTTACATCATTTCACAAGTTTTTAAAGGTTTAAATTATTGAAAAAATATTATTTTTCTATCCTTTAAAAGTCTTACCATGATAAAAGCAGGCCTGCTTTTCATGGGGATTCGCTGGGTAGAAGTTGGCCAAATAACCCAAATCTCTGCCAGCGAATGTCCATTTCTGTTAGATTCATACGATATGTCAAAAGGATTCTCGACAGATCGCAAGTTCCAGGTTTAGGTGCATGTGCAGTGCATGCCTTAACCCGGAACTTGTGGGGCCCCTACAGGTGTGTGCGCACATCGTACGCACCTGTAGGGGCCACAAATTCAGTCACAATTCATTAAGTTGAAGTCACTGTTACATAAATAAACACAGCAGCTATCATGCACAGAAGCAAATTCCCACAAACAAGAACCAACAATTAATCTCTTTGAAGGAATAAATGCCAGGAGAACTCTCTGATCTTAAACATCTGCCTGCTCGGATTGCCATTAAGCATCGCATTTGAAGCACAGTACCTTCAATAATGCAGCACTCCCTCAGCACTGCACTGAAGTGCCAGCTTATGCTGTGTGCTCAATTCCTAGGGCCCAAAATTAACCACCATTTAGCTCCATTTTTTTTGAGCCAACAGTGTTTTTTGGAGCTAACTTAATTTTGCAAGTTTTACCAATGGTATAATGCCGTCCTTAACAGATACCCGTTTTTTTTTGATGTAAGTACTTTTTTTCTGACATCACCTGTACCATCATTTTTGCCCAGTTTTGTAAGTTGTCAATTAGGATATATATTTTTTTTTGTTTTTATTTATTTAATTATTATTATTATTATTTTTTTTTTTAATTGACGGTGCTAGGGACCACTTTGTAAAACTTTATCTTATCAAGTCTAAGTCCGATCGAAATTGGCGTTACCAACGCCATCTTGATTTGTTGTGTTGATCTGTATTTATTATGTACCTATTGAATGTAGTGATGCAATATTATCTTTGAATTACTTCATTATAAAAGAAAGTTATTTTATTTTTAGGACTTAATATTTACTGTGATAAAACACTCAGCAGGCCATTTGGCCAGGGATAAGGGTGGTTGCAGCAGGTCATTTGGCCAGGAAACACCTAACATGCTCAGTGACTGTGGAACAGTAAAACAACAAAGAAAAGTTGAAGGATGCCATATTAGCACTGTACAGTACAGTACTCATTTTCTTGGATGGAGAGTTCATATTTCAGCATCAAAACACTCCCATGGGTTAGCTACAGAGTAAAGCTTTCTCTACACTATTATATAAAAGCAGCTCTCAGCCCACATTTGCTTCCTCTGGGAACCGGAGAGAGACAGCTCGTTCCCTCCCACTGAGCCTCGTGTTACCCTGGAAACATAAATGCTTGGGCATGCAGAGAACGGGCCTCACTTTTTCAGTGATAACAATTAGCTCCACCTTCAAAACCAAAATGAAAACTAATTTTGGCGAAACTTTGGACTTTTTGTTGGCATTATTTTGGACTAAAAAATGGCTGTTAATCTGAAATAATGCCAAAAAATGGCAATGTAGAATTTTGGGCCCAGTGTGGAGCTTGAGCTCACAGCTTGCGAACTCAGAGGTGAGAGTGCTGCCAACTGAGCCTAGTTGACACTTGACAATACGCAAGGGTTGAAATTAGGAGATTGTTTCATGTTCGAGATTTTACTATTTTTTGTAATTTCCCCCATCCCCTATACGGATATCAATTCTGGCTGGGGTATGATTGCACATGCAATTTCTGGTACTTTGTTCAAGTGACCTTTATGGGGGCAAGGCTTGACAGCAAGTGTTGGGAGTCTATTTGACTGCAAAGACATCAGTCATCCTCGATAGATGGGACATGTGCACATTTTCTAGCAGGGATTACTGGATATTAACCAAGAATGTAAAGTCTGTCTGATTTTTCCCTCCTTAGCCAACTGTAGCACCCCTACTGCCACTTAGTTCAGTTAACTGATGTCACACAGCAACTGAATCTGAGCCCTTTCAGTCTGTACGCTTTAGTTTCACATAATCTTGTTCTTGTAAGTAGTTGCCTCATTTAAAATCATGGGTGGACTGATTCCCATGGGGCTTGTCCCTCTCCTCCACTGCAAATTTGGTGGAAGCCCCATGTACATGGGTAAACGGGGTTTTCAACAAACTTTTGCCAAAGTAACAGCATTAGCGAGGGAGAATCCCCAAGGAAATTCATCCCCATAGTCCTATCCAAAATGATTAACAAGTGGAGTAAAGTAATCCTACAGACGGCATAACAGTACTGAGGACATATACCTCCTTTGTTATACAGGTGAAAACTGACAGTAGGACACGAGAAGATGCATCTTGCACAGGGCTAAAGTATTCATTAATACATCAGCTTCAGATAACTTCTGCTGCACCAGCTCACACTTTGTGGGGTCAAGTTTTGGCCTGAGTTGCTCCTATTTTTTTTTGGAGCAACTAGTTTAGAATGGAGTATCTTAGAAATTGCAATTCTCGGCATTTAGTTTGCTCCAATTCTAGTGAGTTAGAACAGTTTCATTTTCGAAGAGATTTTTTTTTCAAAAGGGGGAGTGTCCGGCCACTTACGCCCATTTTGAAAGTTTAGGCAGCGAAAACTTACTCCAAACTAACTTAGAATGGAGTAAGTGTAGATTTTCGTACGCTCAGAAAAACCTTGCCTACATTTAGAAATCAGACGTAAAGTTGAGATGGAGGGGGAAGGGAAGTTTACAAACATTAAACACATCACTTTTACAAATAAAAGCCAATATCAATAATAAATGATAAATAAATCAATAAATCAACCAATAAATCAAAAAAATTAAATTAAAAAAAATCAATAAATAAAAAATTATGTTTCTACTCACCGACTGCAGCACCGGGAGCCCTCCAACAGCGTGCTGGGACAGGGCCCCCCCCACCCAGTGTCTCTCTGACAGCAAGGGGTGGGGAGAAAGAGGAGAGGGAGGGAGAAGGGGGGGGGAAAGAGAGAGAGAGGAGAGGGCGAGAGAAGGGGGGGAGGAGGAGAGGAAGAGGGAGGGAGGGGAGGGGGAGGGAGAAGGGGGGGAGAAAGAGTAGAGGGAGGGAGAGGGGGGGCAGAGAGAGGAGAGGGGGGGGCAGAGAGAGGAGAGAGGGAGGGCAGAGAGAAGAGGGGGAGGAAGAAGGGGGGGGGGGAGGAAGAAGGGGGGGGGGAGGAAGAAGGGGGGGGGAAGGGGGGAGGGTGGGAAAGGCTGAATGGGACCGGCCATTTGGCCAGGGGCGGCGTGCTTCGGGTCCCTCCCACACAGCTTCGGGCGCCTGGAGCTACTGCACATGCGCGCACATTCTAGCGCACATGTGCAGAGGTCCTGGCACTGTTTTCAGCGCCGGGACCTGGCTCCACCACCCCCCCCACAGCTTGTGCTGCGCTGCGCCAAGGGCCTGGAACATTCCAGCAGGGGGGAGAATACCAAGGTAAGTTTTAGACGCAGTTTTGAGCGCGGAAATCAGCCGTGGCTCGCGGGGCTGCGCTGTTCTAGGCACGGCCCAAACATGATCCCTGTGTCTCCAACCATAGTTTGCATATATTACAATCAGGCAGAGACAGAGCACAAGCAATGGATTAAAATGTCAATCTCCTGTATCTTATTTGTTAGTATAATATTGATTGCTCACCTCAATTAAAAGCAAATTCACATTGATTTTCTAGTGACTCTTTCAAATTTTATTTTTCAGTTTCACCATTAATGACTCAGTGAAATTCCTCTATGGGGCTATTTTAATAAAGTTACCAACAATTTAAAAAGAGCAATTTTAGCCCCAAATGTTCAAAAGAAAAATATATTTAAACACTTTACACTTTCATTTTGATTGTGATTTTGTTTTCATTTTACCTTTCTTTAGTAGCTGATATATTGGGTGTAATAAGCAGTATTCCATATCTGTTTAAAAAAAATTACAAATTAATAAGCAGGCATCACCCTACATATGAGCTTTCTCACAACTCAGCTTGATGTCTGATTTCAATACATATCTTTCAAACTAAAAAGTTACAATTAATCTCAACAGCATGTTTCTATTCAGAATATTAACTTTAGACAATCACAGAAGGCACTGTTGATCCCTTTGAGGTCAGTTCATTGTAATGTTTTCACGTTACGGTTTGGTTCCTGAGTTTAGCATATTACAATGGTTGTCCTCATCCAAAATTCCACTGTCTGAATCCTGTACTAATTCTCACTTGCCCACCATCTTGGTCTTCACCGACCTCCATCATCCCTGTGTGCGTTAATCTTCAATAACTCGCCCTTCCCAAACACAGTGAATCCAAAATCCTCACTTATAAAGGGCTCAACCTCCTCCAGCCCTAGGGCCCATGTCATTCAGCCTTCCAATCCAATCCTAGCCTCGTGTGCTCCATTAGTTGCCTTAGCCTTACTCTCAATTTCTTCAAATCACTCCACTTTTCTACTTCTCTCCCTGCCTGCAAAATCCTCCTTAAACCCCTTCTGTTGGCCATGCTTTTTGATCATTTCTTCTAACTTTTCTACCACTGCTTGACATTTTTTTTCCTCTCAAAGTACCTCAAAATGTTTACCACACTAAATGGAAGCTGTTGTACCTTTCTACAAATTCCTCAAAGGATGGTCTCCATGAATATCCATCTTTACGAATCCGGATAGTTTCCAATAATCCATTGTATCGCAGCTAAAACAAATTGGAACCAATTCAGTACAAGATAAAAAAAAACAATTACCAGTATAAAATTATATTAAACCAAAAAGGCTACATCAACTTCACTATATAGTCCATTTTTCAATCTATCAAATTAAATACGAAGTGCCACCCAAGTGTTCTGTAAGAATAAGCAGTTAATATACTTTTATTTTGCTATTTTTCCAGAATTGTCCCAATTGATCACTTCAAAACATTCTTCTAAAATAATTACAAGCTATAGTAAGGCTGGGATTTAGACAGAAAACTGCATAGCAATATTATAGTTGTATTGTGTAAGTAGGAATAGGAGTTACTTTAGGTCATGCAAGTATTAAGTAATTTGGCCCAAAATTTCCCCAGCCGCTTAGAGCGGCATAGTTAGATGTGGTGCGCTGAGTTCGTGGGGGAAAAAACGCGCCGAAAACTTACTGGGATAATTTGGCCGTTCCTGGATCCCTGTGGTCCCGTGACATGGCGCCGAGAAACCTGCGGGGGGCAGAGCTTGGGCCGTGCTTGTTCAGCGCAGCCGGCAGGGGGGCGGGGCTTGGGCCCAGCGTGTCCTCGAGTGCCGGCAGGGGGACGCATAACCGTTTGTGTGTGCGTGCACGCGCAATAAAGCGTGCGCGCATGCGCAATGGGGCAGGAACCTTGGCAATCGGTCATTTAAAGTGAGAGCTTCCTCAGTGCCTCAGCAGCATGGTCAGTGGGCCATATTGGAAGATAAGGTGTGAATTGTAATTTTTGGGTGGCTGAGGGAGTGGAAACAAGTGCTGCATTAATGTATAAAAGGTGAGAACTGTGTGTCTTCAAGATCACCTGTGTGTAAATCCAATACATTAATGATGCAAGAGCGTACAACAAGGACGAAGAACTTCTTGCATGTGGAGGTGGAGAAACTAGTCACTGTCATTGAGACAGATGGCAGGAGCTGGATATCAGTAAGAGTGGTACCACAAAGGTTTCACCCAAAGAAATGAGGAGACGCTGGAACCTAGTTGTAGAAGAATTCTCTGCAGGAATGAAGGCCGCAAGAACTGGAGGCCAGTGTAAAAAGAAATGGCAGGACGTTGGTCAAGTAGTGAGTGTAAGTATTATCTTGAGTTTTAAATGGAATTGCAATTGTTACTGTGATCACCTGTATATGTCCCATCCATCAGAAGCTCACCATGCGGCAAAAATTATATTTTCATCTTTGCAGAAGAAATTGGTCCACAACAAAAAGGGAGAGAACTAGAACAGGAGGAGGGCCACCAAATCTGCACCAACTATCACCCCTGGAACAGAGGGTCGCTGCCTTGCTGAGTCATACCTGCAGAAAAAGAATCAGCTCTACACAAGCTGGGCCCACACGCAAGGGTGAGGGTGAGTCATTAAAATGCATCATCGTCCTTCAAATCAACCTGCTGACTGGCCTGCTATGTGTGAGACTACTCATTCCACCCATCTTGCCCCCTCCTTTCCTGCTAACCATTTGACTGATCTGTTGAATTTTGCAGATGATGATGATAATCCTGAACATCAATAAGATGATCCAGATGCGTTCGCTCCAGGCCAAGGCAGGTGGGGGGTGGGGGTAGGAGGGGTCCATGGATCTGTGTTCACGGGAGAATGCTGATCGTGATATGGATTAGTCCATGGTACAGGGCATCACTTTGGCAGACACCTCCAGGAGCTCTTCCACGACATTCCTTGGTTTCACACCTTACGAGGTTGCAGGTCCCAGTGGTGGTGGTGGAATGCAGGTTGCAACACACAGGGCCCCACCATCCCAGCCTGCGCCTTGTACTGGAGGGGTGCCGCTAGGTTGACCCACGGCAAGGGGAAGGAGAAGCCGACCAATCTCTCCTGAGATGCAGCCTTCATCAGATGTACATCAGGTTATGTCATTGGGTGAGGAAACCAATGCCCTTACCCGATCACTCGTGGTCACCGTCAGTGAGGTACGTGAGGAGGTTGCAACATTGTTGGGAGAAATATCATCACATCGACGGGAACTGAGGTCAGGCATGCCAGAGGGAGTGCAAATAATGGCAGAGGCCATGAGGAAGCTAGCTGCTGCAAGGAGGGCACACAGGCCTGACACACAAATGCCACTCCCACTGCAATCCCCACACCAGCCTCTGTTGAAACCCAAGCCGCCCCAGCCCCCTCCCCACACTTTGAGGAAGTGCACATTCCCCACTATGTGTGTGAGAGATGGTGCAGCTTTCCTTTGCTGTTGTTGTTGAAGTGCATTGTAAACTTTCCAATAAAAGATTTTTTGCATTAAAACTGAATCATGTTCCATTATCATCACACAACATTTAGGAACAACATCCCTTACCCCTACAGTCATGTGTGCCTGCCGCCCCTAGCCCTGGCCGAAGGGCTAGCCGGTACGTTCTGCAGTCGGCAAGGCAGGACTGCCCTATTTTCAGAAGCTGATTTATCTTTCATTTATTTTTGATGATGTCGTGAAGATGTTGTGCTGAAGTTGTTTTGATGTTGTGCTGATGCTGTGAAGGTGTTTAGTGCTTTAGAATCCTCTCTTCTTCTGCCGCCACCCCCCACCGCCCCCCCCCCCCTCCTATCTATGGCTACCTACGCTAATTTCTTAAATATATGTAAGGTTTTTCTGTGCCTACAATAGTGGCCACATACACTGGCCTAAGTTAGTTTGGAGTAACTTTTAGCTGGCCAAATGTGCTTCTATGGCCAAAACAAATGCAAGTGGCTGGTCACACCCGCTTTTGGAGAAAAAAAACTAAAAAAAAAACCTAACTGACTTACACTGGAGCAAGTTAAATGGGGACATTTGCACTTTTTAAGTTACCCCAGAAAAAGCTACTTGCTCCAAAAAAAAAAGCGGGGCAACTCCTGGGGAAATTTGAGCCCTTTACAACTAGTAACAAAGTAGTATTTCATAATGACTTAAAACATTTTCTTGCTATGGGAACAAATCTAAAACATGAAATTGGAGACCAATTGCAGTTAAACATTCAGCCACTTGAACCTGCTCCACCAATCAGATAATGGCTGGTCTGTACCTCAACTACATTTACCCATTTTGTTCCATATCCCTTGACCTAACAAAAATTGTATTTTGGCTGTGTTCAATCATTTTAAAAGTGCTCAGTTCTGGTACACAATCCAGGTTTTATTGCATTTATTGTCTGTCCCCCACCCTGTATAGCCCTCTCCCAGCATAGCAATATTTAACATTAGAGCGAGCAGAAAGCTTTACTCACTGCATGTATATGGCACCTTTAACATTGTTAAACATCCCAAGGTGCTTCACAGAATTCAATAAAATTTAACAGAGCTGCATAGAGAGATATTAGGATAGGTGACCAAAAGCTTAGTCAAAGTGGTAGGTTTTATGGAGGAGAAAGAGGTTAAAAGGCTCGGAGAGAATTCCAGAGCATAGGGCCCAGGCATAGTCACCAATGGTGGAGCGATTAAAATCAGGGATGTACATGAGACCAGAACTGGAGGCGTGCAGAGATCTGAGGGTTGTAGGGCTGGAGGAAGATTGCAGAGAATAATGAGCAGCGAGGCCATAGAGGCATTTGAAAGCAAGGATGAACATTTTTTTTTAATTGCAGTGTTCCGATGGCTCAACAGCTGAGCTTCATTGCTGCTAAGAGTGGACCTCTGCTAACAATACAGGTCAGCTGCAGGTAGCAACACTGACACCGCGGTTTATAATGTCTTCAGGGGTACATGGGTTATGGTGGCCCAGCAGCACCAATGTGGTCACTTAGGAGGCAGCAAACCAGAGATTTGTCATCCATGTCATCTTTCATGATTAGAAAAAAACCCAGCAGATCTTTGCTTGATCAGTTAGAGTGAAAACAATTAAAGCCCCGAATTCTGTTTGCAGCCATTGCAAGTGATATTCCATTGAATTTAATAATATCTGAATTAAAATACACTCCCAAACCATATAAATTAGATAAATATTTCAAATACTATTGCCTTAAAGCTCAACACAACTATCTAAAGCAAAATCATAACCGTTTAAGATTTGCAGAGTAGATTTTCATGGTACCAGTATCTGTTTGGAGCAATCAGTTTTGGTATACCCTATCCCAGCTACACATCACCACCACAATGAGTAACCTGATCTTAACTTTCAATTTATAGCGATGTATGGCTGACATGCAAGGTTGAAAGACTCACCTGATCCATGAAAATGTTGCTGTCCAGCTGATCAGGCAATTTATTAATGTTTGGTTTGATACAGCGAATGAAATGTGGGTTTGCTGTAAACATCTTCTCCATCAGCACTGCTAAAGAATGCTTGAAATTAAACAGACAAAATGGTCACGCCAGTTCTGCACTCCAAGAAAATGTTGGGTTTAAACATCCTCCTTTGTTTTCTAACAAAAATATACCTTGCTATGCTGCACAGTGCCATGAAGCAGGCAAAATTTTTGACTTTATAAAAAGGAAAGGAAATCTAAGTAGTTACTGAGCATTTGCTACAAAGAGAAATCTTCCAGTTAATAGAACGTGAATCCAATCTAAAATTCAAAATATGATGAAGTATAAGTTCAGTAGGATCACCCCCTATTACTAACTCTACCATTTTCTTTCTCACCTCCATTCAGCAGTGAGAGATGACAGTATTTTCTACCTTCAAAGAGCTATTAAGACCTGACAAAGTAAAGCTGCTCAACACTCTCGAGTGAAAATATTTATCAAATTTAAAGTTGGCCCTTACACTGCTAGTAGGCCTGTCTCCCCAGTCCGACTGGTTTTACTGGTTCCCAGCTGTGTGCCAAGAACAGTGAATATGGGCATTAGCACACGCACCAATGTTAGTCGTTTTTCTCATGTGAGACATTGCTGCAGTTAGTTCTTGCACATATGCCCAAACTAATCCAGTCATCATGTAACTGCTGTGTGCACAGTTGAGAATCAACAAACACTTCATCCAGCTGTCCATAAATGTGCCTGCTTATCATCTTGCTGCTTGTTTTCCATTAATAGTTTTTAAAATTGTTTGCCTTGCCTTTAACTGCTTTCATGACTTGCTTTTAACTACTGACGTTCTCAAAAATTACTGAGAGGGGAAGGAGGAAGAGGAGGGGGAGAGAGAACTGGGAATCCTGGGGTTTCAGCCAGGGAGAGGGGAGATCTGAACCGGCCACCAGAGCTGGCCTCATCATTGTTGGGGTGGGGTGGGGGGGAGGGGCGCATGGTGGTCTGGGAAGGTGATCGGAGGCCACATGGGGAGGAGGGGGGGGGTCTCCTATCGCGGGGATGGGTATGGTCAGAACCCTGGCTACAGGAGGTAAGTATAAAGCCACTCACCACCTGGATGCAGCAGTCCCCGCCTCTCCAACTGCTGGGTTTCATGTGAAACCCGTCCACAGGCAGTTAAACACAAAATGGAGGGGAATAAGGCTTCCAGCCTAGTTACAATATTTAAACCGGAAGTGGGCAGGTTCGAGGCAGGATCAAGTCAGGAATCCCATTTTTAACATTTTAACTACTCCAAACCCAACTGTTTTTTTTGTTTAGCGGAAAATTTTGGCCATAGAAATGCACAGAACAAAGAAAATGAGCCTGAAAACCCACTATTCACTTCCACTGCCATAACCGTGGTGGAGCAGGAGTTGTGACCGGTCTGTGACACAACTGTCTGACCTTGGAGTTCTGAGAGTCATAGACGATCTGTGTCTGTGACTAAATTATAGTAAAGCGGCCACATTGTTGTTTGAGTATTTAAAAAGGTACCTCAAAACTGTGGCCTCTTTAAAATGAACCAGTTTGCTTGACAGACCACAATTAGTGACTAGCCACATTATTGGTTAACCACACGTGTGCATTGCACTGAAATGGTATGGAGACTTCACTGAGACAGTGACTTTTCCCATGTTCAATGGAAAGTCTCACTTCAAGAAGACTGACAAACAAGGCTACTCTTGTAATTACTGCAAAAGTCCATTGTGTAAGTTGCACCTTCAACTAACTACGGTTGAAATGTGCACAATGTTAACATTGACCTTTTTAATCAACGCTAATTGACAACTGCAATTACCTTTAGGTCAATGCAATCAATATTCTGGGAATTTTACAGTTTTGGAATGATGTATGTTAACAAAAAGAAGTTTGCACCAAAGATAAGAAAAACACTCCACAATCTTAGCTTGATATTTCCTATGGACCAATGCGCAATAGATCAGTATCCTAATCTGCTTCCTCTCAATGATTAAGAATTAAAAAAATTAAAAACTTATTTTTGGTAACCTTGGAAGCGAATAAATACAATGAAACATTGATACGTACTCGAAACTGTGCTCCAACAGACTGCTTCCTGGTGCTGTTAAAGTTGTCTTCTGTTCTCTATACCAACCAGAAAAACAAAGCAAACAAAGAATGTAAATGTAGGATCATAGAATGGTTATAGCACAGGAGACCACCATTTGGCCCGTTGAGCTCATGCCGGCTCTCTGCAGGAACACTTCAGCCAGTCCCACTCCCCCACAACCCTGCAATTTCTTTTCCTTCAGGTACTTATCGGTTTTGGTTTCCATATTTACGAAAGGATATACTTGTTTTGGAGGCAATTCAGAGAAGGTCCACTAGGTTGATTCTGGAGATGAGGTGGTTGACTTATGAGGAAAGGTTGAGTAGGGTGGGCCTCTACTCATTGGAATTCAGAAGAATGAGAGGTGATCTTATCAAAACGTATAAGATTATGAGGGGGCTTGACAAGGTGGATGCAGAGAAGATGTTTCCATTGATGGGGGAGACTAGAACGAGGGGGCATGATCTTACAATAAGAGGCCACCCATTTAAAACTGAGATGAGGAGGAATTTCTTCTCCGAGGGTTGTAAATCTATGGAATTCACTGCCTCAGAGAGCTGTGGAAGCTGGGACATTGAATAAATTTAAGACGGAAATAGTTTCTTAAATGATAAACGGTTATGGGGAGCGGGCAGGGAAGTGGAGCTGAGTCCATGATCTTATTGAATGGCAGAGCAGGCTCGAGGGGCCATATGGCCTACTCCTGTTCTTATTCAATTCCCTTTTGAAAGCCACAATTGAAGCTGCCTCCACCACCCTTTCAGACAGATCCTAACCACTCGTTGCGTAAAAATATTTTTTTTTGAGTAGTTGCCAGAAAATAGAGTAATGCAGAAAATGTTAGCTTGCGATCCAGCAATATAAAAGAGAGACCATTAAAAGGGAAGATTTACTGCTGGGATACTCCAATGCTCCAGACAGCACTAATTATGAATTCCGTATTTTCAGCCCAAGATTTTCCATCCACTACTGTTAATGGATAGAAAATCACAGGCTGGGGTGTGCCATTTCCCGATATGTATCTGGAGTGTTGAAGTGGAAAATCTCCCTTTATTTTACTCCAGCAGGTTAAATAAATGAGAGAATATCAAGCAAAAGTAATAGTTATTCTACAGAATTAATGCATTGTACTACATATAGGTATGGTATTTTGGGTTACCAACTCTCCGGGATTGTCCTGGTGTCTCCAGGAATTAAAGATTAATCTCCAGGACACTACTGTGAGCAATCTGGGAGAAAAATTATAGGGGAAATTAAATAAAGGTGTTTTTTTTCCCCCATTTTCTTTTGAACACTTTCCTTCATTAGCTATGAAAATATTGGATGCGCAAGAAAAGGCTGTTCATCATTCAATCGAATAAGAATAGTCGTCACTTTCCAATTGGCGTAGGAATGGCACTCCAATTGGTGAGCATGGTGGCAATGTGGAGGCGAGCTGTTGGAGGTGGCAGGTCATGTGATGCAATCTCCAAAGTTGGCAATCCTAATTGTTATGGTATTTGATGAGTAACCCAGAGGTCACAAGTTCAAATTCCACCATGGCAAGTCATGATATTGAGAAAATGACCTTGAAAGCTGCTGGCTATACAAACTCAACTGATTTACTACTGACCTCAGGAAGGGAACAGGCCACTCCTTCCTGGTCTGGCATACTTGTCACTTTAGTCCCACACTATGTGGTTGACTTATACATTATCTTGATAGTGTTTCATATGTCCCAAGATCATTGAAAATATTAAAATTACTAATTAAATTGAGAAATACAAGGGGGAATAAATTCGGGTCAATTGTGCCTCCAGTTAGTGCCCAACGGAGTGCTAATGTCTTCTTGCCTGGGGCCGCTACTGAATCCTGTGAAATTCCATCATCACCATGCCCAGCGACCCGTTTTCGCCCTGGAGTGAAAATTCGTTAGCGCCCGGTATGGCTACCGTGTGTGCGTGATGACCGTGCCAGTTTTGCAGGTCGCGAACCAGGCTTCAGACCGCTCGCAGGCTGAAAATTAAAGGGGAGGTGCGGCGCAGACAGTTTTTTTTGCCCTCTTCAAATCACGGGGTCCGTGCCGTGATGTTGCAGCCCAGCACTCTGCTTCTGTGCCAGGCTGCTGCCACGGCACCCTGCTTCCCAGTGGTGTAATGGAGTCCCTTCTCCCCACTGCAGAGTCTGCAGCGTGCCCTCCCCTTCAATGGAAGGGGAGGGCCCTGTGCTCCCGCCAGTGCTACCTGTCTCTCCACGTAGCACTGGAAAATTCCTAATCTCCCCCCCCCCCCCCCCCCCGCCCAGACAGGAAGTGGAGCACGTGACATCGTGCTCCACTTCCTCTCGGGGGCGGTAACCCCAATTTAGCTGCCGGGGCAGGATCTCCACACCGGACGCAGGAAGTCCCGCTTCCCAACCGGGATGGAACCAAATTTCGCCCCCAGTATCTCTAAATACTAAGCAGGAATTCTGGGTGATGCGGTGCTACAAAGTTTGATGTAGTGTATATGGTTTTTAGTAAAGCTTTTGATAAGGTCCCACATGGCAGACTGGGCACGAAAGTAAAAGCCCATTGGATCCAGGACAAAGTAGCAAGTTGGATCCAAAATTGGCTCAGAGTGAGGAAGCAAAGGTTAATGGTTGATGGGTGTTTGTGTGATTGGAAGGATGTTTCCTGTGAGGTTCCGCAGGGCCCAGTACTAGGCCCCTTGCTTTTTGTGGTATACATTAATGATCTAGACTTAAATATAGGGGGTATGATTAAGAAGTTTGCAGATGATACTAAAATTGGCTGTGTAGTTGATGAAGAAGAAAGCAACGGACTGCAGGAAAACATCAACTGGTCAGATGGGCAGAACAGTGGCAAATGGAATTTAATCGGAGAAGTGTGAGGTAATGCATTTGGAGAGGGCTAACAAGGACAGGGAATACACATTAAATGGTAGGACACTGAAAAGTGTAGAGGAACAAAGGGACCTTGGAGTGCATGTCCACAGATCCCTGAAAGTAGGCAGCCAGGTAGATAAGGTGGTTAAGACACACAGTATGCTTGCTTTTATTAACCGAAGCATAGAATATAAGAGCAGGGTGGGTTATGCTTGAACTGTATAAAACACTGATTAGGCCATACCTGGAGTACTGCGTGCAGTTCTGGTCACCGCATTACAGATAGGATGTGATTGCACTGGAGAGGGTGCAGAGGAGATTTACGAGGATGTTACCTGGGACTGGAGAATTTTAGCTGAGGATAGATTGGATAGGCTGGTTTTGTTTTCCTTGGAACAGAGGAGGCTGGGTGGAGACCTCATTGAGGTGTATAAAATTATGAGGGGCCTGGATATAATGGATAGAAAGGGATAATTTCCCTTAGCAGAGGGGTCAACAACCACGGGGCATAAATTTAAAGTAATTGGTAGAAGGTTTAGAGGGGATTTGAGGAGAAATTTCTTTACCCAGAGGGTGGTGGGGGTCTGGAACTCACTGCCTGAAAGGGTGGTAGAGGCAGAAATCCTCACTACATTTAAAAAGTACTTGGATATGCACTTGAAGTGCCATAACCTGCAAGGTTACTGACCTAGAGCTGGAAAGTGGGATTAGGCTGGATAGCCTCTTGTTGGCCAGCACGGGCACAGTGGGCCGAAATGGCAATCGTTAGTGCTGTAAACTTCTATGATTCTATGAACTAAACCAGACTGGTAAGAGCTGGGCTTTTTTTTTTTTAATATCCTCATGAAGGAATTGTGACCTTGCATATTAAATTCTACTTGCATATTTATTTTCACAAATATGCAACACTGAAGCAAATAGTTGAAGAGTACTGGGAAATGAATGAAACAAAGAGAAAACATAGCACTATGTGTATTTAAAAACAATGTAACTGAACTCAAAATATTACAATCAGTGCTTTATTTTTTAAACCAGTTGTATTTTAAAGTATCTGCCCTTTTCCTACACTTGCCTGCTTATCAGCACTTACAATTTCTCTACTTCCTGTAGCAATTTAGCAGCATCCTCTCAAATAACCACCCCTATATTTTATTTCAGTCTTATTGTTACCACATCTCTGTGGTGCAAGTGTAGTTTTTGGTTTCACAGAATCTTCCTGTTAGCCTTTGTTCATTACCATTTCTCATTCTCTGGATTTTTTTCCTCCAGAGAATTTTCCCGTCCCTAAGCTCACCTCCAATATCGAGTACAGAGTTCATGGATTTCTTTGTTGCCAAGATTGAGATCATTTGTGCCGCTCCTCTACCTCCCCTTTCTTTTTCGCCATTGCTCTGGACATCCACCGAGTCGCCAACGCAGACTACTTCCAACCCCTCCCGTGCGCCCCCCCCCCTCCCCACCCTGAAAATACTCTGCAATTCTTCCCCATCTTATCCTGTCTTCTTCAATCTCATCCAGTTATCTCAAGCCCTTCCCCTCTTAACTCCTTCACCCGACAGCCTTCATCTCTGGAATTCCCTTCCTAAACCTCTGCACTTCTCCACATGTCTCGTCACCTTAGGGCACATCTTTCCAACCTCCCAAATCTAGCATTATGGTTTCTTGTCTACTCCTTTCTCAATTTATCTATTTTTTTTCCTTCTTCTCCTCTAAAGGGCCTCAGGAGGTTTTATACATTAAAAGCACGATATAAATATTCCTATATTACAACAGTAACTCCACTTCAAAAGTGCTTCATTGACTGTAAAGCGCTTTGGGACGTCCTGAGATCATGAAAGGCGCTATATAAATAAAAGTCTTCCTTTTTAAATGCAAGCTGTTGTATTTTTCACACTTTCCTTCACAGATTGGCTTAAGAAACATAGAAAATAGATGCAGGAGTAGGCCATTCGGCCCTTCGAGCTTGCATCGCCATTCAATGAGTTCATGGCTGAACATGCAACTTCAGTACCCCATTCCTGCTTTCTCGCCATACCCCTTAATCCCCCTAGTAGTAAGGACTACATCTGACTCCCTTTTGAATATATATAGTGAATTGGCCCCAACAACTTTCTGTGGTAGAGAATTCCACAGGTTCACCACTCTCTGGGTGAAGAAGTTTCTCCTCATCTCGGTCCTAAATGGCTTACCCCTTATCCTTAGACTGTGACCCCTGGTTCTGGACTTCCCCAACATTGGGAACATTCTTCCTACATCTAACCTGTCTAAACCCGTCAGAATTTTAAACGTTTCTATGAGATCCCCTCTCAATCTTCTGAACTCCAGTGAATACAAGCCCAGTTGATCCAGTCTTTCTTGCTAGGTCAGTCCAGCCATCCCAGGAATCATTCTGGTGAACCTTTGCTGCACTCCCTCAATAACAAGAATGTCCTTCAAGTTAGGAGACCAAAACTGTACAAAATACTCCAGGTGTGGCCTCACCAAGGCCCTGTACAACTGTAGCAACACCTCCCTGCCCCTGTACTCAAATCCCCTCGCTATGAAGGTCTATTGTTGATTTAACTGTTACGACTTTTTCCATATTACTTTCTATATGCCATTGTTGCCTCCATGTTTTGTTCTCATGATTCCTTTTGTTACAAATCTAATACTGTAACTCAAGGAGAGCGCAGCTATCAGCGCTGTCCTTAATTGCATCTCCAGACCTATACAACTAGTTTTTCTTCCTCCTTTCCAAATGGCATACATCCAAAACAGACAAAAACAAATTGGAGCTCTACACTTCAATTTGGGACTAAATACTTGTAGTTACAAATATGGTTGGAATGCTTGTGATATGTGCTACACTAAATGAATACAAAGATAATCCAGGTGTTTGGAGACAATTCCCAAATAGATACCCCAACACTTATGCAGAATTCAATGTATTAAAAAACTATTGTCAGAAAAAAAAAATCGATTTCTAGACCCTACAAAGACAAAGATACAGCAACATTTTGTCACTTTTAGTTACTGAGGATCTCAGCTTTAAGAGAACAGCACTACAGTTTGATGTATAAACAAACCATCTCTACTTCAGGCAGCGTAATCCACTTGCCTTGGAACTGCAGATTAGGTGGCTTTAAATTAATCTACATTATTCTGCACAAATTACTTTCAAGTTGTACATTTTAGAAATCAATGCTCCTGGCATGGAACTTTGCCCACCGGGAGCACATTTCACGAATTTGGGCATGGAGGTCATAGGGTCCCATGGGTTTTATTAGAATTACTTCATATTTTCAAAATGCATCACAATTTAAAAACATTAAAGTAATAGAATTTAAAAAAAATTCAGATTTTGCTCATGATTCATAATGTACATAGTTTGCTGTAAAATCAGTAACTGCATTGCCATTCCGTAAATATCTTAGAATAACTTACTCTTGGTCTTTGCTGGGCCATTAAGGTTCCTGTTCTTGAGACTGTAGCTGCAATTAAAAATTAATATGTTAGTGTCATCAAATAAACTGGGAGAATTAAAACATTATAAATATATACACGTGCACAAAAATGTATTGTTCAATTTTTTTTCCAGGATAATGTATCTTCTGATTCTCCCTTCCCCCTTATATTTCCTCCATTCCTAATCCATCAGGCCATGTCACTCCTATGACTGAAGACACGTGCACGTCACATTCTGAAATCCCCATCACAACAACTCTGAAGCTCAACACATTGCATTTCCCAAGTGGCAGCTCAGCAGATTGGGGAATATCAATCCATGTCCCATTCTACAGAGCTGCACACAGGTGCGCCCAAGTGTTTGACATTGCATCACTGCTAACAAACAGGTTTCTATTTACCATATGCTTGTGCAGGGTATGATTTCCTAGCCACAATGGTTTCCAGATTCAACTATTCCAATGGCGGGTCTTCCATTCCTTTACCCTACATAAATTTCAGCAGATTCAAAACTCTGCTGCCCATATCCCACCATGTGCTTGCTGACCTACATTGGCTCTTGCTCCACAAATACATCAAATTTATGTAGGGGCCGAAATTGGTGAAGCACAAGTTCTGCCCGTTATCGGCGGTCCGCAGGTGGTGTGTCATCTTTTTACTGTTGGGGCCGAGTGAGCGGGAATTTCATCTTACTTTTCTTGGTGGCAAGCGGAGCAGAGTGCAACAGGTGGTGTGCATCGGAGGAGGAAATCTTCGGCTCCAGAGTTGTGCGCACACGCGGCAGTCAAGCTGCCCCCCTCCCCCCAGAGGCACCGATGAGAAGGGGGGGTGGGGGAAAGAGAGACCGCTGCGTTGGGGGGGGGGGGGGGGGGGGGGGGGAAGGGGAGATGAAGAGACTGGGGGGGAGGGAGACTAAAAATTATTATAGTTCATTAATAAAGGAGTAAATATGCTTTATTTTAACCATTTATATTATTGCCCAACACTAGAAAATAATAGAATCCATTTCAAAATACATCAAACAGTGAAAACTCTAAAGATCTGTGTAATATCAAACAAACCTGTCAGCTCTGTGTACATACCACTCACTTAAGATCCACTTAAAAGCAGCTTCTCCAGGACGGTATGCAGTTCCGTCACTATGTCATGAATTTTGCACTTGTGGGTGGTATGTTGGCGGTCTGCATGGGCGGGCGGTGTGCATACTGCCCAGCGGTATGTCTGATGAATTTTCTGCCGAGCGCTATGTAGGTGTTTTTTTTCACGAAAATTGCATTTTTGGGTGGTAAGTCGATGAATTTCAGGCCCACAGAGTGTACAGCACAGAAACAGGCCATTTGACCCAACTGACCTCTGCCGGTGTTTATGCTCCACATGAACTTTCCACTATCCAATTTCATCTATCAGCATATACTTTTATTCCTTTCTCCCTGGTGTGCTTATCTAGTTTCCTCTTAAATGCATCCATGCTATTTGCCTCAATTACTCCTTGTGATAGCACATTCAACATTCTTGCCACTCTTTGGGTAAACAAGTTTCTCCTGAAATAATTGGATTTATTAGTGACCATCTTATATTTATGACCTCTAGTTTTGCACTCCCCCACAAGTGGTCATTTTTCTCTACGCCTGCCTTATCAAACACTTTCATTATCTTGTAGACCTCTATCAGGTCACCCCCTCAGCAAATAGCCCCAGCCTGTTTAGCCTTACCTGATAAGTATATCCTTTCAGTTCTGGTATCATCCTTGTGAATCTTTTTTGCACCTTCTCCAATGCCTCAATGTAATAAGACGACCAGAACTGTGCAGAGTACTCCAAATGTGGTCTAATCAAGGTTCGATACAAGTTTAACGTAACTTCTCTACTATCTCAAATTCCTCCAGAAATAAACCACAGGGCTCAGTTTTCTTTTTGTTATAGCCTTATTAACCTGTGTTACTACTTTTAATGATTTGTGTATTTACTCTGAGATCCCTTTACTCCTCTATTCCATTCAAATTCTTGTTATCCAAGCAGTATGTGGCCTCCTTATTCTTCTGACTAAAATGCATCAGGTCACACTTATCTATATTGAAATTCTGCAAGTTTATTAATGTCTTCCTGTATTTTGTCACATTCTTCCTCCCTTTGTATTAACTACACCTCCCAATTTGGCGTCGACAATCTTGAAAGTGTACTTCTGATTCCTGAGTCTAAATTCTCATTCTCCTGTTTAAATCCCTTCATGGTTTCACAGCTCTATGGGCCCAAGTTTCCGATTTCCACTAGAACGATGCACCTCCGAGAGGCCAGCCTATTTTGTAGAATGAAAAGCGTGCCAAAAACTTACCTTGCGATTCTCCGAGTGCAGCAGGCTTGTTCAGCAGTCAGCGCGATGCAGCACAACAGCTGGGGTGGGGGGGAGCTACAGCACTGGTCCAAAAAGAGTGCCGGCAGCTGTGCGGGTGTGCAGTGGAGTCTGCGTGCGTGCGCAGTAGCTCCTGGCCCCCAGATTGTGTGTGCATGCGCTGCTGGCTATGTGGGAGGGGCCTGAAGCACGCCGACCCGAGCCCTGGCCAAATGAGCTCCCCGCTACAAGTAGGGCTGACTGGATATTTCCCCAAGGCAAGAAACATTGGAGAGGTTTCAGTGAAGGAGAAAGTCACTGGCCGAATGGGCTCCCTCATCGCGGCCAGAGTGCCAATTTCCAGCCTGCAGCACCTAGCCTTGGCCGAATGGGCTCCTGGAGCAGCCAGAGTGCCGATTTCCAGCCTGCAGCACGCAGCCCCTAGCCTTGGCCGGGCTCCCGAATGGGTACGTGAGATAGGAACTCTATTTTTTAATTTATTGATGTATTTATCATTTATTATTGATGGTTCTTTATTTTTTTTTTTTTTAAAGTGAAGTGTTTAATGCTTTGGAAAATCCGCTAACTTCCCTTCTCTCCCCCCTCCCCCATCTCTGGCTACCTGCGCCTAATTCTAAAGTGTACACAGGTTTTTCCTGAGCGTACAAATGTCGATACTTACTCCGTTCTAAGTTAGTTTGGAGTAACTTTTCAGTGCCTAAACTAGAAAAACAGGCGTAAGTGGCTGGTAACGCCCCCTTTTGAAAAATAAAACTGAACTAAAATGAAACTAAACTAACTCACTAGAACTGGAGCAAACTAAATGCCGAGATTGCGATTTCTAAGATACTCCAAACTAACCTAGTTGCTCAAATAAAATAGGAGCAACTCCACCCAAAACGTGGGCCCATATAACTGCTTCCAGCCCTATACCTCCCTGAGAACTCTTTAAACCGCCAACTATGGATTCTTGTACATTCTCCCCATCCTCCCCCCACCCCCTCCAATAGCAACCATGCGTTCAGCCGTCTCGGCCTTCAAGCTTTTAGCCACATCTTCTCTGGTGCCGCATCAACATAGTAAACAAGACTAGTGAGCTGCAGGCGCAAATAGCCACATGGGAATATGCTGATGTGGCAATAACTTGCCTCAAAAATTGGTTGCATTGGTTATTAAATATTCCTGGATATAGGGTGTTCAGGAAAGATAGGAGGTGGAGTGGCAGTATTGGTTAAGGAGAATGTTACAGTGCTGGAGAGAGGGGATGTCCTGGAGGGGTCAAAGACAGAATCGATTTGCTTAGAGTTAAGAAATAACAGAGCTGCCATTACACTACTAGGTGTATTCTATAAGCCACCAACTAGTGGGAAAATATGGAGAAGCAAATTTGCAGAGAAATTACAGAGAGATGCAAGAACTATAAGGTAGTGAAAATGGTGGACTTCAACTATCCTAATATAGACTGGGATAATAATAGTATACAGGGCAGAGAGGGGGAAGAATTTCTGGTGTGTTCAGGAGATCTTTCTTGATCAATATATTTCCGGCCCAACGAGGAAGGAGACATTGGTGGATCTGGTCCTGGGGAATGAGGTAGGTCAAGTGGAGCAAGTGTTAGTAGGTGAACAGCGAGTATCATAAGGTTTAGATTAGCTATGGAAAAGAACAGGGAGCAATCTGGAGTAAAAATACTTAAGTGGAGAAAGGCAAATTTTGGTGGGATGTGAAGGATTTGGCCCAGGTAAATTGGAATCAAAGATTGACAGGCAAAACTGTAGTGGAACAATGGGCTGCCTTTAAAGAGGAAATAGTTCAGGTACAGTCGAGGTACATTCCCACGAGGGGGAAAGGTAGAGCAACTAAAGTCAGGAGGTCCCTCGATGACGAAAGAGATAGACAATAAGATGAAGCAGAAAAAGAGTGCGTATGACAGATGTCTGGCTGAGAATACATCTGAGAATCAAGCTAAATATAGAAAGCTCTAAGAATAAAAGAGTGCTTAGTAATGATAAAATTGATTCTGTATATTGGTGTGACGTCCGAAATGCAGAAACCTCAGGACCGAGGCCGCTCTGGATATTTCCCGATTTTGGAACGTCTTTGCCTAGGCCGAAGGAGGTAGGTAGGGTAAGGGAGGAGGTCGGAGTCTGGTTGGTCGGTCGTGCCACCAGATGTCGGGGGTGGGGGTCGGTCGGGCTGTCAGAAGGGATCGGTCAGACCAAGGCTGGGGAAGGTTGGTCGGGCCGTCAGAAGTCGGGGGTGTTGGTTGGGGCAGGAGGGGGTGGAGGGGAGTTGGGAAGCTGGAGGTCAGGCCAAGGTGGGAGAGTCCAGATTTCGGAATGTTTTCCAGCTTCTGGACAACCCTATCACAAATTAGCCTGGTGTCCAGATTCCGGACGTCGCACATATATAAAAAACTTTATTTACATAAAAATAAATATTAAAATCGTAGAGATTATATGGAAAGGCTGCAGTTTTGAAAGAGACAAAATGGATCACTTCCCCAAGCCCACGTGTTCTCTGGCTGGGCAGAGCCCAAGGAACAAAGGAAGCATGGCTTTGAAACGCACCAAACTAGAAAAGGTGATAATTGACCTAATCAAGGAATGGCACTGGCCCTCCAGACAGACATGTATGAGAAGAAGCCAATCAGGAATGGCCCTGGAAACAATACCCAATCCTGAGGCTTTCTGAGAAACAATGGACTTAAGGGGTAGAGTGAGCAAGAGGAATTAAAGGAATTGAATATTAGTAAGAAAATAGTGCTGGAGAAACTAATGGAACTGAAGGCCGATAAATCCCCAGGGCCTGATGATCGACATCCAGAGAACTAAAAGAGGCAGTCATTGAAATAGTGGATGCATTGGTTGTCATCTTCCAAAATTCTATAGATTATGGAACAGTTCCTGCAGATTGGAGGGTGACAAATGTAACCCTACTATTTAAAAAAGGAGGGAAGAGAAAACAGAACCCCAGACCGGCTAGCCTATCAGTAGTAAGGAAAATGCTAGAGTCTATTATAAAGGTTATGATAACGGGCCAGTGCCACGTACTAGTGAGGGTAGAAATAGAAAGGCTAGTCAGATAAATACGTGGCTGGGGCATTGGTGTAGGAGGGAGGGCTTTAGTTTCCTGAACAATTGGGACCGCTTCTGGGGTAGGTGGGACCTGTACAAGTCGGACAGGTTACACCTCAACAGAGACGGGACCAATGTTCTCGCGGGTGGTTTTGATAGTGCGGTTGGGAGGGCTTTAAACTAGCTTGGCAGGGGGGTGGGAACCCAGGAGAGGGCTCTGAGCTAGTTAGAGTGGGTGAGTGCTCAGATGATCAGGAAGTAGTGTCTCAAACGAGTTTACTATGCTTAAACAAAGGGGACTACAGTGGGATGAGGGCAGAGTTGGCTAAAGTAGATTGGAAACATAGACTAAACGGTGGCATAATTGAGCAATAGTGGAGGACTTTTAAGGAGCTCTTTCATAGTGCTCAACAAAAATATATTCCAGTGAAAAACAAGGGCGGTAAGAGAAGGGATAACCAGCCATGGATAACCAAGGAAATAAAGGAGAGTATCAAATTAAAAACCAATGCGTATAAGGTGGCCAAGGTTAGTGGGAAACTAGAAGATTGGGAAAATTTTCAACGACAGCAAAGAATGACTAAGAAAGCAATAAAGAAAGGAAAGATAGATTACGAAAGTAAACTTGCGCAAAACATAAAAACAGATAGTAAAAGCTTTTACCGATATATAAAACGGAAGAGTGACTAAAGTAAATGTTGGTCCCTTAGAAGATGAGAAGGGGGATTTAATAATGGGAAATGTGGAAATGGCTGAGACCTTAAACAATTATTTTGCTTCGGTCTTCACAGTGGAAGACACAAAAACCATGCCAAAAATTGCTGATCACGGGAATGTGGGAAGGGAGGACCTTGAGATAATCACTAGGTGGGGGTAGTGCTGAACAGGCTAATGGGACTCAAGGTAGACAAGTCCCCTGGTCCTGATGAAATGCATCTCAGGGTATTAAAAGAGATGGCGGAAGTTATAGCAGATGCATTCGTTATAATCTACCAAAAGTCTCTGGACTCTGGGGAGGTACCAGCGGATTGGAAAACAGCTAATGTAACGCCTCTGTTTAAAAAAGGGGGCAGACAAAAGGCAGGTAACTATAGGCCGGTTAGTTTAACATCTGTATTGGGGAAAATGCTTGAAGCTATCATTAAGGAAGAAATAGCGGGACATCTAGATAGGAATAGTGCAATCAAGCAGACGCAACATGGATTCATGAAGGGGAAATCATGTTTAACTAATTTACTGGAATTCTTTGAGGATATAACGAGCATGGTGGATAGAGGTGTACCGATGGATGTGGTGTATTTAGATTTCCAAAAGGCATTCGATAAGGTGCCACATAAAAGGTTACTGCAGAAGATAAAAGTACACGGAGTCAGAGGAAATGTATTAGCATGGATAGAGAATTGGCTGGCTAACAGAAAGCAGAGAGTCGGGATAAATGGGTCCTTTTCAGGTTGGAAATCGGTGGTTAGTGGCGTGCCACAGGGATCGGTGCTGGGACCACAACTGTTTACAATATACACAGATGACCTGGAAGAGGGGACAGAGTGTAGTGCAACAAAATTTGCAGATGACACAAAGATTAGTGGGAAAGCAGGTTGTGTAGAGGACACAGAGAGGCTGCAAAGAGATTTAGATAGGTTAAGCGAATGGGCTAAGGTTTGGCAGATGGAATACAATGTCGGAAAATGTGAGGTCATCCACCTTAGAAAAAAAAACGGAATATTATTTGAATGGGGAGAAATTACAACATGCTGTGGTGCAGAGGGACCTGGGGGTCCTTGTGCATGAAACACAAAAAGTTAGTTTGCAGGTGCAGCAGGTAATCAGGAAGGCGAATGGAATGTTGGCCTTCATTGCGAGAGGGGTGGAGTACAAAAGCAGGGAGGTCCTGCTGCAACTGTATAGGATATTGGTGAGGCCGCACCTGGAGTACTGCATGCAGTTTTGGTCACCTTACTTAAGGAAGGATATACTAGCTTTGGAGAGGGTACAGAGACGATTCACGAGGCTGATTCCAGAGATGAGGGGGTTACTTTATGATGATAGATTGAGGAGACTGGGTCTTTACTCGGAGTTCAGAAGGATGAGGGGTGATCTTAAAGAAACATTTAAAATAATGAAAGGGATAGACAAGATAGAGGCAGAGAGGTTGTTTCCACTGGTCGGGGAGACTAGAACTAGGGGGCACAGCCTCAAAATATGGGGGAGCCAATTTAAAACAGAGTTGAGAAGGAATTTCTTCTCCCAGAGGGTTGTGAATCTGTGGAATTCTCTGCCCAAGGAAGCAGTTGAGGCTAGCTCATTGAATGTATTCAAATCACAGATAGATATATTTTTACCAATAAGGGAATTAAGGGTTACGGGGAGCGGGCAGGTAAGTGGAGCTGAGTCCACGGCCAGATCAGCCATGATCGTGTTGAATGGCGGAGCAGGCTCGAGGGGCTAGATGGCCTGCTCCTGTTCCTAATTCTTATGTTCTTATGTTCTTATGGGACACTTAGATAATATCAATGGGATTAGACAAAGTCAACATGGATTTATGAAAGGAAAATCATGTTTGACAAACCTACTGGAGTTTTGTTTTTTTGAGGATGTAACTGATAGAATAGATAAGGGAGAACCAGTGGATGTAGTGTATTTGGATTTTCAGAAGGCCTTTGATAAAGTCTCACATAAGAGGTTAGCATGCAAAGTTAAAGCACATAGGATTGAGAGTAATATACTGGCATGGATTGAAACTTGGTTAACTGACAGGAAACAGAGTAGGAATAAATCAGTCTTTTTCGGGATGGCGGGTATATAAATGATTTGGATGAGAGACACACAAAACTAGGTGGAATTGTGAGTTGCAAGGAGGATGCAAAGATGCTGCAAGGCGATTTAGATAGGTTGAGTAAGTGGGAAAACACACGGCAGATGCAGTATAACGTGGATAAAAATGTGAAATTATCTACTTTGCTAGGAAAAACAAAGACAAAGTATTAGTTAAATGGGGATAGTTTGGGAAATGTGGATGTACAAATGGACCTGGGTGTCCTTGTACACCAGTCATTGAAAGCAAACATGCAGGTGCAGCAAGTAGTTAGGAAGGCAAATGGCATGTTGGCCTTCATTGCAAGAGGATTTGAGTATAGGAGCAAGGATGGCTTACTACAGTTATACCACACCTGGAGTATGTTGTGCAGTTTTGATCTCCTTACCCAAGAAAGGATATACTTGCCATAGAGGGCGCGTGCAGCGAAGGTTCACCAGACTCATTCATGGGATGGCAGGACTGTCGTATGAGGAGAGTTTGGGTCGACTAGGCCTGTATTCACTCGAGTTTAGAAGAATGAGGGGGGATCTCATTGAAATGTATAAAATTCTCATGGGGTTGGACAGACTGGATGCGGGGAGAATGTTCCCCCTGGCTGGGAAGTCTAGAACAAGGGGTCACAGTCTCAGGATAGGGGTAGGAAATTTAGGACTGAGATGAGGAGAAATGTTTTCACAGAGTGGTGAATCTGTGGAATTCTCTACCACAGAAGGCTGTGGAGGCCAAGTCATTGAATATATTTAAGAAGGAGATAGATAGATTTCTAAACACAAAAAGCATCAAGGGGTATGGGGAAAAAGCGGGAAAATGGTATTGAGATAGAGGATCAGCCATGATCATATTGAATGGCGGTCGGTGCAGGCTCGAAGAGCCGAATGGCCTACTACTGCTCCTATTTTCTATGTTCCTATAATAACCCAAGCACAAAGATTGCTAGCTCTCTTGGTTCTTAAGCACACAGAAAAGCAGGACCTTCCTCTACACAAGAGGAGATCAAGAAGCCAGCCGTGTGCTTTGCCAGAGTGAAGTAAAGTATACCTTTGTATTAATCATTATTGTAACATCAATGCATCTGTTGTAACCAAGTAGATCCGTAGGATAGCTGACAACTGCTGTTTCTCTGATAGATGTGGAGTTGTGTGTTTAATAAACTATTCCAAATTGTCTTAAAAGAATTGGTCTTGCTGTCAATTTAATGCCAGAGATTTAGAAATCTTACAGCTCAGAGGCGAAGTGAAAAAGAAAAGAACATAACAGGAACAGGAGTAGGCCATACGGCCCCTCGAGCCTGCTCCACCATTCAATAAGATCATGGCTGATCTGATCTTGGCCTCAACTCCTCTTTCCTGCCTGCTCCCCATAACCCTTGACTCCCCTCAAAATAACAGGGGCAAAGAGTGCATATGAGAATAGAATGGCAGCTAACATAAAAGGTAATCGAAGAGACTTCTGCAGGCATATAAAAATAAACAGTTAGTAAGGAGACCTACGCATGGAGGTAGAGGGTACGGCTGAGGTACTAAATGAGTAATTTATATCCGACTTCACCAAGGAAGATGCTGCCATAGACATAGTGAAGGAGGAGGTAGAGGAAATACTGGATGGGATAACAATTGATAAAGAAGAGGTACTAAGAAAGGCTGGCTGTATTTAAAGTAGATAAGTCACCAGGACCGGATGGGATGCATCCTAGGACGCTGAGGGAAGTGAAGGAAGAAATCGCGGAGATATTGGCCATAATCTTCCAATCCTCCTTAGAAACGGGGTGGTGCTAGAGGACTGCAGAATTGCAAATGTTACGCCCTTGTTCAAAAAATGGTATAAAGATCAACCCAGCAACTATAGGCGAGTCAGTTTAACCTCGGCAGCGGGGAAGCTTTTACAAGTCACTTGGACAAGTGTGGATTCATTAAGGAAAGCCAGCACGGATTGGTTAAAGACAAATCATGTTTAACCAATTTGATCGAGTTTTTGATGAGGTAACAGAGGGTTGATGAGGGCAATGCAATTGATGTGGTGTATATGGATTTCCAAAAGGCGGTCAACAGTGCCACATAATAGGCTTGAAGGCAAAGGTGAAGCCCATGGAACAAAAAGGATAGTGGCAGCATAGATACAAAATTGGCGAAGTGACGAAACAGAGAGTAGTGGTTGTTTTCCAGATTGGAGGAAGGTTAGTGGTATTCCCTCAGGGTCGGTTCTAGGACCACTGCTTTTTTTGACATATATTAATGAGTTGGATGTGGGTGTACAGGGCACAATTTCAAAATTTGCAGATGACACAAAATTTGCAAGTATAGCGAAGAGTGAGGAGGATAGTGATAGATTTCAAGAGGACATAGACAAGCTGGTGGAATGGGCGGACATGTGGCAGATGAAATTTAACGCAGAAATGTGTGAGATGGTACATTTTGGTAGAGTGAGGGGAGGAAATATAAGCTCAAGGGTACAATCCTAAAGGGGGTGCATGAACAGCGACACCTGGGGGTGTATGTGCACAAATCCTTGAAGGTAGCAGGGCAGATGGAGAAAGCGGTTAAAAAATGTTTTTCGGATCCTGGGCTTCATGAATAGAGGTATAGAGTACAAAAGGTTGGAAATGATGATGAATCTGTATAAAATACTGGTTCAGCCTCAACTGGAACCTTGTGTCCAATTCTGGGCACCGCACTTTCGGAAAAATGTGATGGCCTTAGAGAGGGTGCAGAAAAGGTTTAGGAGAATGATTCCAGGGATGAGGGACTTCAGTTACGTGGATAGACTGGAGAAGCTGGAGTTGTTCTCTTTACAGCAGGGAAGATTTGATAGAGGTGTTCAAAATCATGAGCGGTTTGGACAGAGTAGATAGGGAGAAACTGTTCCCATTGGTAGTAGGGTTGAGAGCCAGAGGAGACAGATTTAAGGTAATTGGCAGAAGAACGAAAGGCAACTTAAGAAAAGTGGTTAGGATCTGGAATGCACTGCCTGAAAAGGTGGTGGTGGAGGCAGACTCAATCACTGCTTTCAAAAGGGAGTTGGTCAAGTACCTGAAGGAAAAGAAAATTGCAGGGCTGCGGGGAAAGGGCGGAGGAGTCGGACTAGCTGTAGTGCTCTTGGAGAGAGCCAGCACGGGCTCGACGGTCCGAATGGCCACCTGGGATTCTATGATCCATTTTTGTCTGACTATTTTTGGTGAAGTGTCTTGGGATGTTTTTCCATGTTAAAGGCATTATAAGAATGCAGGTTGTTGGTTTGCATTCATCAGAACATAGATTTAGATCTAGCAAATCTAATTCTTCTTGTTGCAAGTTTCTAACATCCATAGACACACAACTTCAAAACTACTTTACTGAGGCAATGCTGGCCATTGCATTTACTGACACAGGTTGGTGTAAAATGCTTGTCATGATATTTACCTGCAAAAAGTACACTTAACAGTGGAGTTATGCTATTAATGAACAGCCCTCGAATACTTGCTGGGATTGTGTCTCTGTTTTTCTCCAGAAACCCAGATGCATTATATTGGACCTGTGGAGGCAGGGCATCAGTTAAAATTACAAATTTTGAAATAAACACAAAATTAGGCATAAAAAACTCAAACCAATTTCAGTTTCTCTTTTAAACAAATCTGCTTTTTTTCAAAAAAAAGTTACTTGATCCCAAAATGGATTTTCCTTCGCCCCTTAAAATTTATAGATTCAGGAAAAAATCTGGTCAACTGTTTCTTCAGGATCTGTTAATTGCTCACAAGCTACAATCTCCCCACTCCCCCGAGGTGTTAACTAATAAACAGAATAAATACAAATAAAACACACAAACTTTCCAAACTTTAAAAAATAAAAAAGCAAAATAAAAGCCTTAAAATTGTAGGTTTGCTGGAGGAAAAGCAATTGGTTTTAAAAAATGTAATGGAATCATATGTTAGCTTACATTAATCCTGTAAATAATTTGCTGTTACATTGCTCTACAATTTAGTTTTTGAATAGATTAAATAAATTGCCTCGTCATCGAAATTGTTCAGAAGTTTCCATCTCAGCCATACAGAGGAAATTACCATGATCAGAGTTTGCTGATCCTCGGCGGGGTAGCGCTGGTGTGCCCCACAATGCTCGTTGGCATTTTTTAAAAACTTTGTTCTCCAGATGTGGGTGATGCTGTTCTGGCAACGTGAGGGTTAGCTCTTGATCACCATACAGTGATCTCTATTTGCAGGTGTCAGGCAAGGGTGGCACTGGAATTTAAAAAAAACAGAAAGTGTTGGAAATCTCAGCAGGTCAGGCATTTTCTGTTTTTATTTCAGGCCTGACCCACTGAGATTTCCAACCTTTTTTGTTTTTATTTCAGATTCCAGCATCTGCAGTATTTTGCTTTTGTAAGGGTGGAACTGGGCTGTAATGTCCTTTTAGTTGAGAGAATTTGTTGGCATCCACCATCAAGGCTCACATTTGGGTGAGGCACCAGAGGGCAATTGTAGCCCATGGAACCAGGCCTCAGTGATGGAATCAATATAATATAAATGCAGTTCTTTCAGTCTTTCGTTCCGTGTCATTCTGTCTTTCTATGCATTGAGAGGTTGAGAGGAAAGGGGAACCCTTGCTGCTGTTACATTAATGTTGTTAAACGTGAAGAATACATTCACACCAATAATCATTTGATAGCCAAGAAGGCTGCCTGAGATGTGTCCCACCTCATACAGTTACAACTAAGCGAAGTATGGCAACATATCCACCACAGACAGACATGACAAAAACAATCATTGCTTTTTTAAAAAAAATAAATGGGACCATGTTAAAGAGGAAGGATATTCCTCCATGAAACAAATTACTTTCCTTTTTAGCTCACACAAAACTATAAAAGGTTACCACCAGAGAGAAGAAATCCATAAACATACCAGTGGACAGATAATTACTTGTGTACTTTGCCAGGTCTAGATAATGGCAACCAGACTGAAATAAACATTGTTCCCTGTTTGGTTAGTTTTGATCCCATGGCTTAACTTTTTTTTTAATATGTAGGCGTCGCTGGCAAGGCCAGCATTTATTGCTCATCCATAATTGCCCTCAAAAGCCAACTTCTTGAACCGTAGAGGGCAGTTAAGAGTCAACCACATTTCTGTAGGTCTGGAGTCACATATAGGCCAGACCAGGTAAGGATGGCAGATTTCCTTCTCTAAAAGGACATTAGTGAGCCAGATGGGTTTTTAAATGGCAATTCCGGTAGTTTCACGGTCATCATTACGGATACTAGCTTTTTATTCCAGATTTATTTAATTGACAAATGAATTTCCCCAGCTGCCGTGGTGGGATTTGAACTTTTGTCTCTTGGATCAGTCCAGGCCTCTGGATTACTATTCCAGAAACAACCACTATGCTACTGTACTCACTGAACATCTGCCAGTGAGTCTGGCTGACAAGCATTCTTGACTGAGAAGGGTCAACTTTCCAATTCAGGACTTTACTCATCGGGCAGTAGATATCCTGAAAACTGCACGTGAAAGATCTTTACTTTAAAGTTCAAGTTGTTTCTCTCCTCAGTTAATTACTATCACCATGCAAAAAATGCACTTAATATTTATGAGACTCCATCACTAATTCCAATGGAATGTAGAACCAATTGAATATTAAAGTATCATTTGTACCCAGTGTCTACACCTTTGATTTCCTATTCAAAAGGATGGGAAACTAAATAGCTGATATTAATTCCAGCTTACTGGTAACCTGAAGTCAGGCCAACACAGAAAATTACTGCTCTTTTTATAACGAACAGAAGTTCACTTAAATATCAAGTTCGTTTTTGGGACATAATAGGATAAATGAAAGCTATAACATTGAGGCACCATAAACATCATTCTGTTTTAAAACACAGCATAACGTCGTTACCACTCACCTAAACTATACAATTTGAAAGATTAACACTAAAATTAGGGCAAGATTCAAATATAGATAGAGTACATACTAGCTGGTGTAGATCAATCATATAATAATGGAAATACCCAAATACTGCCATGAAATCCATCTTATCTTGACATATGGTAGTGCAGTGAATAAATTACCGGACAGGCAACCAAGGTATTAAGTTCAAATCCCAGAAGTGTGAAACTGAATCAATAAATCTGGTAATCTGTCGGCCTGCACTAGGAAAAGAGGGGAGATTATTAAAAAATCCAACTGGTTCACTAATGTGCTCGGATAAGAGTTTGGTCTATATGTGACTCTTAATTATACGAAGTATAAGTATAGTATAAAAGTATAGTTGTTATTGTGTGAAGTGGCCTCACAAGCCACTAAGTTGTGCAAACAATTGCACAATGAATGTGGCCTGGCCACCACCACCCATATCCAGAGCACAAAGTAAAAACTATGGGCAAGGCAAACATATACCAGAGGATATGCATTGGGGATGAATTGGATACTGCAACTATTAACGAGTGATGGGCCCATGCAAATGAACTAAGGATTACCAATGTGTAAACATACAATATCTGTGCTAATGAAGGATTTTTGAAATCTAGAACCAGCGATTGGGTTGCAATTTAGTGCAGTGTATTTTGCATTAATTAATCTGGAAACTTTATACTTCAACTTAGACATGGAGAAGACTAGTTTTGGCAAGATTTATTCCCCCCTTCCTATTTGATAAAACAGCACTCGAAGTCCAAGATTTCCTGGTGCTGCAAGAATGAAGTGTGGAATGATTATTGTAAACATGAAAAAAGTCCATCAGAGGCAAAACACTCAATTAGCAATACACAGAGCAGCTCCAACAGCAGAATCACAATCTGGAGTCAAGATTAACCATTTAATGACCTCGGGCAGCTCAAATAAAAGTTCAAAGTGGTTGAACTCTTGACAGCATCAAAGGAACATTGTCCTAAACAGGAAGAGTGGGAATAGGAACTTTAAAAAAGAAAAATTCTCCTCAGGATTTGGGTGATGCTGTCAAGATTCCATTCATTGCCCATTCCTAGCTCTCTAGAACACCTTCTTGAAATGCTGCAGTCCTTCTAGTAATGGTTTGTACCAATTGTTTGCAGAACCAATCCAGACCATGCCAGTTCACAAAAGCACTTTACGCTTTCTGGATCTAGTTCACAGAAACAAAAGAACAAACTTTGTTCTTTCACGATTGCAGTATATCGCAAAGTGCTTCATAGCCAACAAACTACTACCCTGTATTGAAGTGTAGTCACAGTTGTAAAGTTGGGAAATGTGGCAGCCAATTTGCGCACAGCAAAGTCCCGCAAACAGTAATGAGATAAATGACCAGATAGTCTGTTTTAGTGGTTATGGTTGAAGGATGAACTTTTGGCTAGGACAAGGCAACTCCCCACTCTTTCATAGAGGCACTCTCTTCTCCAACCCTCAGAGTTCGGCATTCTTCTCCCTCACTCTTCTCAATGCAATCGGACACTCCTCTCCCCCACCATCCTATTCAAGCTCACACTCTATCCCTCATTCTCATCGTCAGCCTGGCTCAGTGGCAGCATATTCAAGTCAGAAAATCATGGGTTTAAGCCCAACTCCAGGACTTAACACATAAATCTAGGCTGACACTTCAGTGCAGTACTGAGAAAGTACTGCATTGTTGGAGGTGCTGCCTTTTGGATGAGATGTTAACTGAAGGTTCCGTCTGACTGTCCAAATGGGCATAAACTATCCCTTAGCACTATTCGAAGATGCAGAGGGGACCTCTCCCAACATTTATCCCTCAACCAACACCACAAAAACAGAATACCTGGGCATTTACACCTTGCTGTTCAGAAGAAGTCTTCCTACAATTATATAGGGCCTTGGTGAGACCGCATCTGGAGTACTATGTACAGTTTTAGTCTCCTTACCCAAGGAAGGATATACATGCATTAGGAGTGCAATGAATGTTCACCAGACTGATTCCTGGAATGAGGGGATTGCCCTATGAGGAGAGATTGAGTAGACTAGGCTTATATTCCCTAGAGTTTGGAAGAATGAGGTGATCTCATTGAAACAATTAAAATTCTTAAAGGGCTTGACAGCATAGATGCTCTGAGGATGTTTCTTCTAGCTGGGGAATCTAGAAATAGGGTCCACTGTCTCAGAATAAGGGGACGGCCATTTAGGACTGATGGAGAAATTTCTTTATTCAGAAGGTGGTGAATCTTTGGAATTCTGTACCTCAAAGAGCTGTGGATGCTCAGTCGTTGAGTATATTCAAGACAGAGGTCGATACATTTTTGGATATTAAGGAAATCAAGGGATTATGGAGATAGTGCAGGAAGGTGGGGTTGAGGCAGAAGATCAGTTATGATCTTATTTAAAAGGGCTGAATGGTCTACTCCTGCTCCTATTTCTTAGGTTCTTAGTTCTTAGAAAAGTGCTGGCAAGCATCAACAGCTGAAGACCTTGGCGTTGAAATTCCCAGCAGTACAGATCTGGGGTCGAGCTGAACTTCTGTTGTCCACTGAGGGAAGGGAAGAAAAGGAATTAAGCTGCAACATCTTGCTACAGCATTAGCCGGCCCATAGGGCTCCGGCACACAAAAGGAAAAAAAAGTGTGAAATGAAACTTCCTGTTGGCTTCAGCAATGCAATCAATTGTCTATTGCATAGTTGAAACCGAACTTTGAATTCTAAGCTTCCCCCTACCCACTGCCAAGACATTTCGACACACCAAGAATCTCAGGTGTTCCTGACAGTTTGTTTTATGGATGTAAACCTGTATTACTATATCTAACCACCAGAGGGCTTATCCCCTAGAGTCCCAAGGGATCCCACAAACCCTTGGGAGCACTAGTATATAAGAGGCACTCTGATCTGTAATAAAGGACTACGGTCACACTTACTTTGAGCTTGCAGTACCTAGTCTGACTCTTTATCCAAGACATAATAGTTTGTATGACATATTGTCTTCATTTATATTACATTGTAGTATGCTTGCTTTGAAAAGTGCCAACATTCTTCTTTAAAAATACATTTTAAGCAACAGTGATCTTTTCTGTTGAGGCAGTTATACTAAATGATGATATAATGCATTGTTGAACTCTACCCATAACATTCAACAGATGGTGAGGCAACTTTAATAACCATTGATAATTCCTTTTATTTAGTTATTTATTTATTTAAAAAAAAACATACAAAGCTCTTGATTACTATCAGGATTAAAGGCATAACAGTTAAAATGGAAAAAAAATGCATACACTATTAATGTGTACTTTATCTTTGGTGCAATGGTATAATAGCAGTTAACTAATATTTTCTATTGGTGTTGCTTCATAGAAATGAGAAAAACAACACTCTTACCTTTCCTGCATAATGCATCACTGTAAATACTGGACTGTGACTTCTGTCTATTTTAAAGTGTGGATTCCCTTTGAAACTATTGTTTAGTTTGTCCACAAAGGTCCTGCCAGTGGCCTGTAATGGTACATAAAAGGCATACCGAAATATTGTACACATGTTCCTGAACATTTTTTTTGTTGAAAACTTGACTTTGGTTAATAAAGGAACTCAATACTTTTTTTAAAGCTGTCTAAAGCTTGCTACAGGTCTGCATGCATACATTAAAAACAACTTTATCTAGAACTCATCAGTTCATCAAGAAAAGAAACAATGACAAGGTCATATTTTCACCAACAAATCAAATGGATGAGTCATGTATAAATAAAACTACATATGCCCTTTCGATCAGTTGCAAGGTGTACTAATTCCATGAAACTAAACATCGTATGCTAGCCCAACCAGTCTTTCTGAAAGGAAACCATACCCACTTCTGTTTGACCACTGAGTCAGAGTTGTAGTTTACACAGCAAAGATATGCAATGGAACCATGTCAATGAAATACAAGTACAGTTTCTCTGATGTTTAGGAGAATGACGATTTAGGAGAATGCACCACCCAATGTATTAAGCATATCATTTGAACAGGAAGATCCCAGTTTTGATCCCCAGTCTGTACTTTTATCAGTAGGGTGTCACAATGGGCTTCAACAACCCCTGGGGTTATTCAAAGGTCTAAAAGTAAAAAGAAAGATTGACCATTCCTTATCTTCATCCGGTAATCTCTGTTGAAAGTGGATATGGGTGGACATGAGGTTAGGATGGGATAGGTACTGGCTGCGATGCTCTCGCAGCTAAATAAGCTCACTAGCACTCATTGTGTAAGCTCAATGATCAAGAATGATTGCTTGGGTAAGGTGCCAGAAATAAGTTGGTAAACCATGGAACTATAGGAAAGATTGTTCTGTTTCAGCATTGCTAGTACATGCTAGGATTAAACAGGAAATTATGCATCTCTCACCAGTGAATTTCTATCTATTAAAATTAACAGATGCAAAATAATGGGCTGGGGGTGTGTAAGTTCCTAAAATGCGCTCCTGGTATGCAGTTGTAGTAGAAAATCTTCCCTCATAAATGACTGCGGTCAGGAGAGGGAAAAAAAAGCAAAGAATATTGGGCGGGGGGGCAGTGAAAGAGACATTGCACAAGCTGTGGCTGAATATCGAATTCCTTCAGAAATAGACCTCAAGATCAAATGCCCATTTTGTAATTTGTTTGTTGTCATATTTGAGACCAATTGCTGGCCAGGGATTTAAGCAACATTCTAGGTTTGAGAATTCAGTTAACTCTGCCTAATCGGACAAACATCTCAGATGCCAATTGCTGAAGCTAACAGCCCAAGTGTGCAAAAGACTGTGTGATACAACACTAAAGAAAAACAAAGTTTAATCGATGTGGTATGATTGTGAAAACATTGACCTACAAAAAGAGCCCTATCTACTGCATCATTGGCTGTCCTGTAGCTCGACTGTTCTTGCTCAACTAAATACTCTACAATCTTGTAAACTGTTAAAAAGGACTCTGCTGAGGCAGATTCGGTTTTTGAATAAATCGCTGTGAAAATGCTGCTGCAGAGCTGATTGAAGTGCAAGCTTACACTTCAGTAAACTTTCTCCGACAAGGCCATTTTTTTCCAATGTGTTTTTCACCTTTTTTTGAAAATCCTTATTCTTAGGAAAACAAAGATAAAATACAACATTTTTAGCACTATATGGGTCATCTCTGTGCTCATAGTACAAAGCAACCTAACAAGACCCATCATCTCAGCAATACCAACTCTTTAAAATCAGCATCAGAGATGAAGTCGCGCAAGGGGTGGAGGGGCGCGCGAGGGGTGGATGCAATAAAGGTTCAAACTGAGTACTGTTTAACTAAGCAAGATAGAACCTTGCCTGTGCTTTATTTAGTCCCAAAGTGCCTGACTCTCAAAATGGCTTGCCTTTTATACCCGAGCAGCACCATGTGCGTGCGGCTCAGTGGCCTCCAACAATGACACCATCTGGTAGCTAAAAACAGCATGTACATACATGATGGCGGAGGAGAGCGGAGTGCGTGAGGGGCGGAGGGGAGTGAGCGACATGGAGGAGAGCGAGCGAGAAGGAAAGAGATGGAGGTGTGAGAGAGATGGAGGAGATGAAATAAATGAGGGAGGGGGAAGAGAAGAAAAATGGAAAGAAGGAAAGGGGTCTCCATTCTGCCTTTTACAGTTGCATAGGTCATAATAAACCCTTAACGGGCATCTGGAATAATTATAGAAACAGATTAGGCAGCATCTGCAGAGAGCGAAACAGAGTTAACATTTCAGGTTGATAAAAAAGGATGCAAGGATAAACCCAGCAACTACAGACCTGTCAGTTTGACCTTGGTAGTGGGGAAGCTTTTAGAAACGATAATTCGGGACAAGGTTAACAGTCACTTGGACAAGTGTGGACTAATTAAAGAAAACCAGCACGGATTTTTTTAAAGACAAATTGTGTTCAACTAACTTGATTGAGTTTTTTTATTGAGGTAACAGAGAGGGTTGATGAGCTAAATGCAGTTGATATGGTGTACATGGACTTACAAAAGGGGTTGATAATGTGCCACCTAATAAGCTTGCCAGCAAAGTTGAAGCCTATGGAATAAAAGGGTCAGTGGCAGCCTGGATATGAATTTGGCGAAGTGACAGGAGAGAATAGTTGTGCACAGTTGTTTTTTGGGCTGGAGGAAGGTACACAATGTTGTTCCCCAGGGGTCAGTACTAGGACCACTGCTTCTCTTTATATATATTAATGACCTGAACTTGCATGTACAGGGCACACTTTCAAAATTTGCACGACACTAAACTTGTACAGTGAACAGTGAGGAGGAGAGTGCTAGACTTCAAGAGAACATAGACAGGCTGGTGGAACAGGCGGACACGTGGCAGAAGTGCAATATTCAGTTGTATCGCCCCAAGAGGAGAGTGAAGCGCTAAGAGAAGTGTTCCACACACCTTTTAGGGTGCCAACGGAGCAATAGCACAGGAGTCCGACTCCATTTTTTGTAGTTAGGATGACGGCATCCTAGCGCCAGAAGCTGAAAAAAAATTCCTTGTGAACATTTCAAAAAAACTTCACCCACACTTCCCCATCATTGCAACAAATAAATAGAAGTTGAAAAACTGAAATGTCATCACTTATCTTGCACTCCGGATGATATTGCCTTGGGATTGACGCTTTGCCCTGCTGATGTCAACGGCAGGCACCAGCACCATGGAGAAAGTAAATTTTCCAAACGCGCGTCACCGCCTGGGTGGTGCGAGCGAGCACAGCGCAAACCATCAGCGTGCCGCTAAACCTTAACTGAAGATCGCAGCAGGAGCAAACAGTGTGGCGCTCAGGCGGGAGGTGTTTAGAAGCCTCTCTGGCACTAATCGTGTCGGTAAACAACTGAATTTCTTGCCCATATGACTTTTCACCAGAATAGTCTTGTTCTCTACACTGCTCAGTTGCTTACCTGTGGAAATGCACTTTGCTCATCCAAGAGGGAAAACACTCCTAGTGGTCTTGCTAGAAACAGATCCTATGGAGAGAAAGTTTACACATGAAAGAAACTGAAAAGAAAAATGAATACTCCAATAGAGTCAGACAGAATTGTAAATTAATTTTTTTTTTTTTTTTTACCAGTATTGCCTTGTTGTCTTTAAAGGTAATAGTTTCCCACTCAATTCCTTCTATCTTGTACTCATTTTGCTGCATTAAAAATATGTGCTGCAGAAAAACAAATGCACTTAATTTGGGTTTTTCCATTTAAAACAAAAACTAACAACATATCAGGGAAATATAATAATTGACACATGCAAAGAATACAGTGGGAAATATAATTTGTTACCTTTATAAAGCCATATTTCATAGTCCCAACCAATATCTCTTACAAGTCAATTGAGTTACGGTACATAGAATGGACCCATGTACTTTGCGTTGTGGCTACTGAATTATACCGACAAGAGTATGGTCAAGATCATGTAGGAATCGGGGCTGGTGAGGTGGACCAACAATCAGCGAGAAGACTAACCAGAATTGGATGGAAGTCAAAGGCTGGAGAGATGTACTAGCATCAGGCAGGAGTCAAGCAATACCAATAATCACAGTGCATATTGTTGTGCGCCTTTGAGCTGGCCAGTGGGTTTCCAGATCAGAACCAGTTGCACAAAAAGTTTGAGGTGGAAATTTCTGTGCCAGAGGCAGAATGCACAGAACTTGCTGTTCGAATAATGTAGCCTACTGTAGAGAGGCTTGCAGTTACTGCACTGAAGGAAGGCCACTGAGGTTGACTATTGCCGAGAAGAGCTTCACATGGTGAAGGCAGGACTGCGGTCATGAATTAACCAAATGAGCTGAGGTTACGGGATAAAGCAGCCACTAGTGAATCAGGGTCAATTAAGGTCCAATATCCCCTTTACATCTGATTACATTGGAGCCTGTTTATTGCTGCCACCATCCCCCCCAAAAATTATGTTCAATCAGCAAGTTTCTTGTTTCCGCTTCAAAACCATTGTTCTCTACTGCCACTCAAACCACACGCCGAGTTTTTCCCCCAGGCTATCTTCCTTCAGCCTTTGCACTGAGAGACTTCTCATCCTCATTGATTTCAACCTCTACCTTAGCTCTGCTTGCCCTCTCTCTACTCTAAAGTCACTGCCCTCCTATCCTCCCTAAACCTCTTCTCCTATAAATTCTCCTACCCTTATTCGCAGGCACCGTGCTATGCCCATAACCTCTCTTTACTCGCACAATCTCAAATCACAAGCAATAACACCTCTGACCACTCCTTTGTATCCTTCACTATCCATTCCCCTCCACACAGTTCCAATCCCACTTTGGTTGTGTCCACCCCAGAAAAAACACTCTCCTCCAAGTCACTTACAACTACACTTTCAAACTCCCAACTCTAGATCCCAACCTCTATTTGCCATGTTACCTGTGAAGCTGTTGATCTGTTCAACCATTTGCCACACTAAGTGTTCTTGTCCTTTACTCTCCCCCATCCTGGTTGTCACCCTTGGATATAGCTGTATGTTCACTCCCTCAAGTCCAAGGGGTGCAGACTTCAATGCATCGGATGCACCAACTGACAGCCATACATCACCAGGTCTGGCTGGCTCACATTAGGCACTACTGAGCCTCACACTCATCTGGCAAAAACAAACAAACATTCACCACACCAGGATCATCTGGGAGATGAAGGAAAACCACCAGCTTGTTTTCTCCACTCCCAACTGACTTCTTAAATTCCTCTCCACCTCAAAGCTTTCCTCGCCTCTTATCTGGGTTTGTTTTGAACTAATTGTAGATTAATTGCCATGATTAGTCAACAACTCCATTATTGTTGCATCATGCAACTACCACGATGGTAGTATGGTGAACTAGATGGACCAGTGTCTTTTTTCATCAAGCAATTTCAATGTTCCTACTGGCCCTGTCCATCTGACAGAGTCTGTCATATTACACCCAGTGGGCATTACCCACTAGAGATTATCCATTAGAAAAGCTTGGATTCAATTTCAGGTCATTTTAATTTACTGGAAATTGGTAGCACTGATTTATAATGGTTTTTGTGGATTCAATATAAATGAACATAATGCCTGGATATGAAGGCAAAATTACTAATGAGAATTCGATCACTTAGTATTCAGGTGAAATGTTTTTTTCTTGAGCAGTACTACTTCCTCACATCTATGCCTGGCCATTTTACAAAAGCAATACGAGATTCATTTTTAATAAATGAAATGATATATTGGGCAAGTTTTTTTTGCATTCAAGTAAAATAAAAGAGTATTTAGGAGAAACTACTGGAGCACTCCTGCTAACCCCAATATTACAGAGAGCGGGGCAGTAGTTTCCGACATGCAACTCAGAATAAAGCAGCGAATCATTAACTCCTTTTTCAAAACTAAATAATCCATGTATCTAATCTACTTAGTTTGACACTAGCAGTGTAATTTTATATAACTTGAGGGGATAACTGCTAGAAAATGACTAGGTTTTTCAGATATTGTGAATTATATAAAACCTAATGTCTATCCTAGTCATTGCATTTTAAAACTTAGGTTTACTTACATGATTGAAAAAATACTGAAGCTGTTCATTTGCCAAATTAATACACATCTGTTCATATCGGTTAACTGCAAAATTTTCAAATCCAAAAATGTCTAGTATTCCTAAAAAAAATTCAAAAACAATTTAGCAGTACAGTTCGCAACCACTATTAATTGATTCGAATGTAAAAAAATGTTTGCGATAGGTGGAATTAACAGAAGAGTCAACAAGCGCTCACGTCCAATTACACTACCGCTCTTCCCAAATGCAAAAGGTCACAATATTCAAAATGGTATCTTCGAGAGTACTGGCATCGAAAGGTAAACAATGGCATTGACACTTCAACTGCATAGTAACAGCAACAATGGTTAAATCGTATGAGTATTACATACCTATCTCCCGTAGTTCCACAGTATCCATGTCCTCCTTTGGAGCCAGAAGCTGGTTGATTTTGCTGACTATCCAACCAAAAACTCTGCCATATGCAACCTTAGCAATAGAATCTCTGGCATCTATAATAATATTTGAAATAAGTCAGAAAGAGACATTGCATGCCTTTCACATGTCCTAGGCCCCCACCCCCAACCGCATGGCCACCCCCCACAACCTGACCGCCTCCCCTCTCTCTCTCTTCCCTTTCCCCCGCGCCCCCCCCGGCCAATTCAAGGCCTGTACTTCATTCCCTCAGTGATCATGCTGTGGTCTCCAGTGATATCACAGATCCATCAACAGGGAATTATTCAGTACTCTATGTTGATGGATCTTGCGTTTTATATTGCTCTCTAAATTCAAACTGGATTTATTTTATTCCATGAATCTTTCACTGTGCAATGATTTGAAATAGGTTAATAAAGGGGAAAAACCCCCATGTAATTTTATGTCAAAGAAATATAAGTTTCCACACCAATTCTCTACCCTCCTCTCACAAAGCCAACAACTCGTGTTGGGTACAGGTTCCTTGGGAGAAATTACTTAAAAAAAAAATGTATGTTCTTTGGGTGTGGAAAATGCTGACAAGGTCACATTGATTGCCCATCCCTAGTTGCTCAGAGGTGGTGGGCCTTGAACCAATCATAGGCAGTCCCTCGGAATCGAGGAAGACTTGCTTCCACTCCTGAAGGGAGTTATTTAGTGGCTGAACAATCCAATAAGAGAGCCACGGACCCGGTCACAGGTGGGACAGACATTCGTCGAGGGAAGGGGTGGGTGGGGCTGGTTTGCCGCACACTCCTTCCGCTGCCTGCGCTTGACCTCTTCACGCTCTCGGCGATGAGACTCGAGGAGCTCAGCACCCTCCTGGATGCACTCTCTCTATAGGGCGGTCTTCGGCCAGGGACTCTCAGGCCAGTGGTGATGTCGCACTTTATCAGGGAGGCTTTGAGGGTGTCCTTGTAACGTTTCCGCTGCCCACCTTTGGCTCGTTTGTGTAGACTGCGCTCCCATGATGGCAAAATATTGAAATTGCAATAATGAAGGAATTGTGACACATCATCTAGCCCTGCACAGTGCTGACTTGGCTAAGAATCTAGAGGTGATGATATTCCCCATGATGTTGCTGCTTTCATCCTTCTTAATTAGCTCTTGTCTTTCTCCGAGGGAATCGTCTCTCCTCATCTTTAACCTCCTCTAGCCCTACAACCAAAGTAGGATGGCAAAGTAGAGTATCCAGAAATTAAAGGATAATCTCTAGGACACTGCTGCAAACAACCTGGAGAAAATCAGAGGAGTACTAAAACAAAATTGTGTTTTAAAATTTTCTTTGAACATTTGTGTCAATTATAAAAATATTGGAGCTGGGGAAAATGTCTGTTTGACTGACAGTTATCTGATTGGATGATGCTTGACAGAGTCTGTTTCCCAATTGGTGTGAGAAGGGGTTGCATTGCCAGGATGGATGTGTCAGCCGACCAATGACGGGAGTGTAGGGGTAGGGCGGTTGATGATGAGAGGTCATGTGATGAAACCTCCAGGAAGACGTCCAGAGTCGACAACCCTAAACCCAATTGTGTCTCTGGTCTTTTCTACATTGGCTTCTTGAACACCAACATTAGTGGCTGTGCCTTAAGCCACCTGGGTCCCATACTCTGGAATTTTCTGCCTAAACCCTTCCATCTGCCAACTCCGTCTCCTCCTTTAAGACCCTCCTTAAAATTCATCTCTGTCAAAGTTTTGGTCACCCTCCTAATGCTGCCTTTGTTTGTGCCAGGTACAAAGGGAGTGTCTATTAGGGTGCATTTTCAGCTTTGTCCATTTCAGGGCGAAAATGGAGGCAGGGTAGGAAAATTACCGCCCAATTAGCAATACCGATTAATTGCCTAACTTTCAGCACTTGGAGTCTGCGCCAGGCGCAAAAGGGAGGCGTTGCACTATTTTCGGGGTCCTCGCCAACTTTGGTGCGGGGCCAGGAGTGCTCCTTGGGAGGGGAAAAAAATTCAAAAAAACATTCACAAAATATTGCCAACACCCTTACCTGATAAATCACTGCTGGCAGGACTGGACCACCGTGTTTTCCCTGGCGGTCATTGGGGCGCGGTGTACGGGTCGGGCGAGTCTCGAAACTCAGACGTCGTCGCAATCAGAGTCATTATACCCCGGCGCAGCTCTCCCAGAAGGTGATTCTAAGTGCCGCTGCAAAAACCGAGCTGAGGATCGCGACCGGGTGAAAAACAGCTGAGCGCCCCATTTTTCGCCGCGGATGATCAAAACACAATGAAAAACCGATGGCAAACCATCCGAAAATCCAGCCGAACGAGTTTAGTGGCAGGGATGCCAATAAGGTGAATTGTTCAATCCTGCCGAGTGTTGTGGTGTGTGATGAGTGTTTAAATCACACTCCTGGCTTGAGCCTTACTATGGTGGAGATTCTCGGAGGGGTCATAAACGACTCCGTCAATAGTGAATACTGGCAGACTTGTCCAAGGGGGCGGGGCTGGTGTCACAACAAGCAAGGCTGTTCCTTTTCTCAATAGATGTTTATCCGTGTACACTTGCCAGGAAGAGTTGAATAGCAGACAGGAGCAGGAACACAATTTTTTTCCTCTCCCTAATCCAAGGTGCTGGGGCCAACTCAATTGAGATTAGTCAACTCAAATAAAAACAGAAAATTCTGGAAATACTCAGTAGGTCAGACAGCAATGGGCCCAAGTTTCCACATGATTCGCGCCTGATTTTTAGGAGCAACTGGTGGAGAACGGACTATTTTAGAAATCGCAATTCTCCACATTTTTTTTTCTGCAGTTCTAGTCAGGTAGAACAGTTCTAGTTTAGAACAGAATTTTTTCTTCAAAAGGGGGCGTGTCCGGCCACTGACGCCTGATTTGAAAGTTTCCACAGTGAAAATGTACTCCAAACTAAAGTAGAATGGAGCCAGTGAAGATTTTTGTAGAACTGAAAAAAATCTTGTCTACACATTAAAAAATCAGGCGCAGGTTACAAATTAGGCGTCCAGAACGAGGTGGGGGGGAGGGGGGGGGAAGGGAACTCATTAAATTCGACAATAAAGCCTTATTTATACTTCTACAAATATTATACAAATAAATCCAACCTGAATAAACATTTATAAGCCACAAAAAGATTAAATAAACCATCTTCCTATCTGTGTGAAAGTGCTTCAGCCAGGGAGAATTCTGCAGCCGTTCGTGCCGCTGAGCGGGCGGAGGGAGAGAGAGAGAGCGCGCGCGAGGGGGCGGAGGGGGAGAGAGCGCGCGCGAGGGGGCGGAGGGGGAGAGAGCGCGCGCGAGGGGGCGGAGGGGAGAGAGCGCGCGCGAGGGGCGGAGGGGGAGAGAGCGCGCGCGAGGGGGCGGAGGGGGAGAGAGCGCGCGCGAGGGGGCGGAGGGGGAGAGAGCGCGCGCGAGGGGGCGGAGGGGGAGAGAGCGCGCGCGAGGGGGCGGAGGGGGGGAGAGAGCGCGCGCGAGGGGGCGGAGGGGGAGAGAGCGCGCGCGAGGGGGCGGAGGGGGAGAGAGCGCGCGCGAGGGGGCGGAGGGGGAGAGAGCGCGCGCGAGGGGGCGGAGGGGGAGAGAGCGCGCGCGAGGGGGCGGAGGGGGAGAGAGCGCGCGCGAGGGGGCGGAGGGGGAGAGAGCGCGCGCGAGGGGGCGGAGGGGGAGAGAGCGCGCGCGAGGGGGCGGAGGGGGAGAGAGCGCGCGCGAGGGGGCGGAGGGGAGAGAGCGCGCGCGAGGGGGCGGAGGGAGAGAGAGCGCGCGCGAGGGGGCGGAGGGAGAGAGAGCGCGCGCGAGGGGGCGGAGGGAGAGAGAGCGCGCGCGAGGGGGCGGAGGGAGAGAGAGCGCGCAGAGGGGCGGAGGGAGAGAGGGCGCGCGAGGGGGCGGGAGGGAGAGAGAGCGGCGCGAGGGGGCGGAGGGAGAGAGAGCGCGCGCGAGGGGGCGGAGGAGAGAGAGCGCGCGCGAGGGGGCGGAGGGAGAGAGAGCGCGCGCGAGGGGGCGGAGGGAGAGAGAGCGCGCGCGAGGGGGCGGAGGGAGAGAGAGCGCGCGCGAGGGGGCGGAGGGAGAGAGAGCGCGCGCGAGGGGGCGGAGGGAGAGAGAGCGCGCGCGAGGGGGCGGAGGGAGAGAGAGCGCGCGCGAGGGGGCGGAGGGAGAGAGAGCGCGCGCGAGGGGGCGGAGGGAGAGAGAGCGCGCGCGAGGGGGCGGAGGGAGAGAGAGCGCGCGCGAGGGGGCGGAGGGAGAGAGAGCGCGCGCGAGGGGGGCGGAGGGAGAGAGAGGCGCGCGCGAGGGGGCGGAGGGAGAGAGAGCGCGCGCGAGGGGGAGAGGGGGG